>NW_006239132.1:447925-529036 GCF_000226075.1 Solanum tuberosum
GAGTCTGTTATTTGAAGAAGTCCTTGTATGGCTTGAAACAGAAGTCCCAAGCTTGGTTTGGGAAGTTCAGTGAGGTAGTCCTGGAGTTTGGGATGAAAATGAGCAAATGTGATCACTCAGTCTTCTATCGACAATCAACAGTTGGCACTATCCTGCTGGTTGTGTATGTTGATGACATTGTCATCACAGGAAGTGATTATGCGGGGATCTCTTCCCTCAAATCCTTTCGGCATACTAGGTTTCATACGAAAGACTTGGGTCAGTTGAAGTACTTTTTGGGTATAGAGGTAAATAGAAACAAGAAGGGAATTCTTTTGTCTCAGAGAAAGTATATTCTTGATCTTCTTGCAGACACTGGAAAGTTGGCAGCTAAACCTTGCAGTACTCCAATGGTTCCCAATGTGCAGCTTATGAAAGATAACGGCGACCCCTTTGATGATTCTGAGAGATACAGAAGGTTAGTTGGAAAGTTAAACTACTTTGTTGTGACTCGTCCATACATTGCTTTTGCAGTAAGTGTTATTAGCCAGTTCATGTCCTCACCTACAGTCAAACACTGGGCAGCTTTGGAACAGATTTTATGTTACTTGAAAGGAGCCCCGGGTCTTGGGATATTATATAGCAATCACAGTCATATTCGTGTTGAGTGTTTTGCAAATGCTGACTATGCTGGATCCAAAATTGATAGGAGATCAACTACAAGCTATTGTGTCTTTGTTGGAGGGAACCTAGTGTCATGGAGGAGTAAGAAGCAAAGTGTTGTATCTCGATCCAGTGCAGAATCTGAGTATAGAGCTATGCCACAGTCTACATGTGAGATTATGTGGATATATCATCTTCTAACTGAAATTGGGTTGGAGTATCATACACTAGCAAAACTTTGGTGTGATAATCAAGCTGCCTTGCATATTGCCTCAAATTCGGTGTATCATGAAAGAACTAAACACATTGAGGTTGACTGTCATTTTATTCGTGAGAAGATTCAGGAAAACTTGATTTCCACCGGCTACGTGAAGACAGGAGAGCAAGTAGCTGATTTGCTCACAAAGGCGTTAAAATGGAACTCGAGTTGATTATCTTTGTAACAAGCTGGGCATGATCAACATATATGCTCCAACTTGAGGGGGAGTGTTATAGAATGTATATAGACTTAAAATCTTAGCAATATACATAGCTATATATAGGCAGCTGATTTATAGGGATCACTGCAGATCTGTAGGAATCACTCTTTATTTCTTTCCTTAGTTAGCACTTTATGTATTGTATTTATTCACTGTTCACCTACTGGAATAAGAAAAGATCTTCCATTCAATTACAAGCTAGTTGGGAAAACTATGATCTCATTGCAGATCAGTTTCCTTCTTTTCGCCTTGAGGACAAGGCGACTTTTCAGGGAGGATGCACTGATACGAATGCTCCTTTAAGGACTTACTCTAGAAGAAAATATAGGCGAGTAGCATGTGGAAATAATCTATCTTAGTTTATCTGTCTTACTTTCTTTGTATTAAGTAGGATAAAATATATAAGCAATAATTATCTATAGTAGTTATAAAGTGTAGAAGTTATTACCAGCAGGCATCAACAGTTATTTACAACAGTAACTGTTTCTATATATCTATTAGGAGTTATTTATGTTTACTATAAATATTTGTATTTTAGGAGAATTCTGGGAGGGAAAAATATTATTATTTCTTTATATCTGGAGATTTGTCCACTCCATACGGACATTGTTATTGGTTAAGGCAGTGTTTAAGATTCTTGCACTTTATTTAACCAGTAAAGTTTCATTTTCATTTCATTTCATATCAGTTTCTATCAATACACCTCTGAGTATGTGTAGTTATGGTATGGAGAGTTTCTAGAGGTTAGCAATTGCATTAGGGAGAGATGCAATTCTGCCTAATTGCCCTGTGTGCTTGTTCAAGTTCTTGCATGATCAAGATTGGAGAATTCATCACGCTGCCGTTACTGCTATTGGACTGATATCAGACGGATGCTCAAAGGTAGTACATAGTACATCTTAAGTTCTAGGATTACTTTTGGCAACTGAAATATGTTTTTTGAGTCTGATTTCTGGTTTGGAAATTCCCAGGCATTGTTAGTGGAGATGGTGAAATTTGGACAGTCTATTGTGAACCTAATGCAGGATAGCCACCCTCGAGTACGTTGGGCCAAAATTCGCACAATTGGTCAGCTATCAACTATCTGAGCCTGCGTTTTCAAGAGGAATATCTTTGGCAGCTACTTCCAACTTTGATAGAAGTATTGGATGATTTTGATTATCCCAGGTTGCAGGTACTGTTTATGACATTTGACCTTTGCATTAGTTAGCTTTTGAGCATCTGAACTCTTGACATATCAAAACTTGTTCACTGCAAGTACATAGAGTTGGCGACTGATATGCTCTCTTGTGTATAGACACGTGTAGCTTCAGTGATACGGTTGTTCAGTCGCAATTGCAGAGCAGATGACTTGAAACTTTACCTGCGCAAAATAGTGAGTAAATTAGTCAGGTTTCTACAGGTAATGTCACCTTTTACCAATCTACAACATACTTATTTGTTCACGTGTATTAGAGTAAATGACGTAAGCTTTTAACTTGCTTCATATTCTAGAGAGGACTGGCAATGATGAAAGAAGCAGCTCTTGAAACTTTAGCCTCTGTAGCTATTTCATCGCAGGTACTTCACTTTCAGCAGCTCAAAAATAACTTCTTTTAGTTAAATCTCTGGTGTTCTAAACTTCATTTTCCTGGGCTACTGCAGGAAGACTCTGCTTACATATATGATTCTATAATTCCTTATCTTGGAAACTGCTACTAAAGATACAAGTCGCACGCTACTTGCCAAATCCATGGAATGCATTACCATGGTTACAATGGCTTTTGGAAATCAAGCAATCCATGGTTATGTTAAAAAGGTGAATACATACAACTTATATCTTTCCATTAGTACTTAGCAGGCATTATATAAATGTGACACTATCAACATATCTGAAAATGCATTTACCTTATGTGATGTGCCATTTTAGGTCACTGCAGTACTCATTTCATTGCAAGAAACTCAAACAGAGATAGAAGATCCAATGAGGAAATTTTCGTTACTAGTATGTTGATACAACTTAGAATTTTGTGCAACTTCCATTTTCTTTTCAGTTTTTGGCTAATTTACACTTGATTCTATGACAGGCATATGGTAGACTATGTAAATGCTTGGGGGAAGATTTCCTTCCTTATCTAAGTCTTGCCATGCCCATTGTGCTAAAATCTGCTCAGCTAAGTGTTTCCAATAGTTCAGATACAGATGATTCTGATGATGAAAGGTTGGATCTTCCTATAACAACTTGTACGAAATTTAATTTACATGGATGATGTAGGTATTAGTACTATGTAAAGATGTAGATGGTTGTGAGTTTTCGTATATTTGAATTTCATTTCACCATGTATTAAGAGTTCCACACATGCTATACCGTATGAAACTACTATGTTGAATCAGAATGTAAAGAAAGTGAATCCGTTAAGTGACTTCTGCATATCTGCCTGTTTATTTAGAGACAACATCTCGTAGTCCAAGGAAAACATCTGCTCTTTCCAGGCACTTAGGGTTTCACAGATGTTTTATGAGGTCATTAGTCACTGCACTTAAATAGCACTGTTTGATGATATAAATTTCCATTACTAACCTGAAATGCAGTCTATTGGAAACAGTCTCTCTACCTTCAAAGGTAGGGGTATGGTTTGTGCACACACTACCCCCCCCCCCTCAGATCCCACAAGTGGGATTACACCGGGTATGTTGTTGTTGTTGTAACCTGAAGTTGGTTGCAGGAAAAAAGTGAAATAAGCAAACTTATTTGAAAAAAAATTATTTAGGATGTCTTCAGCAGACATAAGTATCTTCTGTAGCATGATTAAAGTCACCGCTGGGAATAAAAAGATCGGGATAAGAAGTGCACTTCTGGAAGAGAAGGCCTTGGCCTGTCATATTCTATGCTGCTTTGCAGCTGAGTTAAAGGGACGACTGCATTTATGGGTTAATGAGGTCTGTCTAGAAAATTACAGGTCATAGCTAATCTCATTTACAAGGCTTACAAAGGAGCATGCAGATTTTTACCTAACACTAATCATCCCAACTTTGCTTGACGCGTTAAAGAAGGTAAATAACCTAGTGTTGCAGCAAAAGTTTAATCAATATTGATACGATCCTAAGGAGGTTCTGCTTTCCCTTTAGGAATCAAAGGTACATGTTCAAGCAAGACTATTGGAGGCATTCAACGAAAGCATTCAGGTCATTAACTCTTTTGTCTTCTGTATAGCTTATTTGTCTGTGCACTAAAAAGTACTTACTCACAGATTCCGGGTTCACGTCTAAGGTGTAGAGTTGGTCTAGATGTGGCTAAGGCACTTTCTTATTTGCATCATGATTGTAGATCGTGTATTTTACATCTTGATGTCAAGCCTGAGAATATACTTCTAAACGAGAATCATCGTGCTATTCTAGCTGATTTCGGGTTGTCTAAGTTGATGGGGAAAGTTGAGAGTAGAGTTGTTACAACGATTAAGGGTACTCGGGGGTATTTAGCACCCGAGTGGCTCCTGGAGAACGGGATTTCTGAGAAAAGTGATGTTTATAGCTATGGAATGGTGCTATTGGAGATGATTGGAGGGAGGAGAAATATTACTTTAGCTGAAAATGGAAAGAGTATCAATTCAAAGAGTAAGTTCAGCTACTTTCCTAAGATTGTGAGTGAGAAATTGGAGCAGGGGAAGATCATGGAAGTCCTGGACGAGAGGCTCGTCCATGAGGCAGCTACAGGAGGTGTAGCTGTAGAAATGCAAGTGAAAAGATTGGCGTGTGTGGCTTTGTCTTGCATCCAAGAACGGCCTAGTCTTAGGCCAACAATGGCACGAGTCGTGGAAATGTTGGAAGGTCGTGGGCCAGTAGAAGCGCCTAGACAAACGACAATGTTGATCCTCGATCTATTAGATGAGGGTGTGGATCATCATCCTGGGATACCTAGGGTTGCTGCAACCATGGCAAGATCTAGTGATACTAATTCGCTTCGCTTTTACACAATGTCTATCCTCTCAGGGAGGTAGTACCTACATAATACATAAGGGATTTCGTATACTTTCTGTCAAATTTTTCAATATCAATAGGTTGATTGTTTCTCGAGTGTTGTATCTTGAATCCGAAAGAGAGTACTTGAATTCTCCCCATAACAAAAAAAAGTGTAAAGAATTTGCTTTTGTTTACACCAAAATATATAGGTATATATATCTTTTCTACAACTCTTTTTGCTTCTTTTATTTTTTATTGCTTTTTTGGGATGCATATTTGCAATATTCTTGTTTACTTTTCCTAACCGATGTACATATAGATTATTTATTTTTGATTGTATTTTTTGGGATGCATAATTGCATCTAATGAGGATACAATATTCTTGTTTACTTTTCCCAATCGATATACATAGATTATTCATGGATTATACTAGTTAAAAAGAAAGACGTTCAAATTAATTAGAGTTGACTTGAGTAACACCCCCACCCCCACCTCCACACACGGGAAGAAAACTAGAGTGTGGACAAGATAATATAGGGATCCAACATCGGGTGAAACAAGAATTTGGTAGGTCTAACACCATTATATTTTGTTATACATCTACTTTTACTCTCCATTATTAGAGACGGATTCAGAATTTAAGCTTTATGAGTTCAACCTTTAAAATTCTTAGCATTGAACCGATTGTATTACTAAAGTTGTTGTTTAGGCCTACTATTTGTTGTCACTTTAAGTGAACTCAACATATAAATTTATGTTTTGCCTCGAAAATAATGAATTCAGATGAACCTGCCGCTAAATAGTTGTATCCATCCCTACCCAAAGTGGTGTTTTATTGACTTTGGTGAGAACTTTCCCAGAACTTTTGCAACTAAAATTCCCATTTGGATCTGGCATCCAAATGGGCATTGTCATCCATCATCTTCACTGTCACTCTGTCAAACATGACCTGCTCAATTTAATGCACCAGATGGACAGAGCAAAAATATTTACGTCACGTAGTTCAATATACACGAGAAGAAAATTATTATATATAATGTATCAACTTTATATAAAATGTATTATAATGTATAGAAGATATTTATACACAAATATATAAGTTAAATCGTATGTTTATACATAAAGTATGAGCTACATATCGTAAGTATTTTCAAAATAGACATAAAACGTAATTTTTCCTTATATGTATTTTTGTTCGGGTTAAATAAAAAAAACATATCGAACCTATCTTTTTGATTTCTTAGTATGGTTTTGGAATTTGAAAATAAAAAAATAGAAATATTGTAAAAAGAACTAACTAGAATGAAATTAATAACTATATTTCATTTTGGTTGGTACTAATAGGCGTGCAAGTTTATTCTTGTTGACTTGTTGCATTATACGTTTTTAAGAGATTATGAGTGTTCCGGTATCTCATCAAATGTATTATTATTATTATAGGGTATTATTTTAGTCATTACTACTACTCGTTCTTTTTCATCATTTGATTAAATATATTATTTGATCTATATTTCATCTTATTTATATAATGAAAAATCGAATAAAATAATAGCTAAATAAGAAAACCATACAATACGTTGGTATCAATCGGTCGATATGTCCGAGTGGTTAAGGAGACAGACTTGAAATCTGTTGGGCTTCGCCCGCGCAGGTTCGAACCCTGCTGTCGACGTTTTATATTTTTTTCCCTATTTTTCGACGTTTTTCGTAAAGTATTGCACCGTCAAAGAAGGGTATTTCCGCCATTGGATGCGACAAATAGGTACAACAACTAGGCTAGTCTGATCCAATACGGCCTTATATGTATATAGCTCGAGCTTAAAGTGACATGATTGTATTGTTGACTTCTAGATGCATCCATCCTTTAAAAGTGAGGTGTGGGGAGGGGATTGTGTATGTTGACGTTACCCTTATCTTGGGATATTGCACCGTCAAAGAAGGGTATTTCCACCATTGGATGCAATTATAGGTACAACAACTAGGCTAGTCTGCTCTAACCTAACCTTATATATATAGCTCGAGCTTAAAGTGACATGATTGTATTGCTGACTTCTAGATGTATCCTTCCATTAAAAGTGAGGTGTGGGAGGGGATTGTGTAGGTCGACGTTACCCTTATCTTTGGGAGGTAGAGAAACTAATTCTGCTATTCCATTTGCTTAAGAAAATAACAGGAACAAAGAAATCAAAGGCTAAATACTAAACAATATGAAAAAGGAACAATAACTACAACAAAATAATAAGATAATTAAAGATAAAGGTATATAGTAATAGAAATCAAAGAAACATCGAAAAATAGGAAAAAAGTGGAAATAAAAATCGTCGACAGCAGGGTTCGAACCTGCGCGGGCGAAGCCCAACAGATTTCAAGTCTGTCTCCTTAACCACTCGGACATATCGACGTCATGATGCTTGAGTTTATTTAATCTTTTATAACATTTCTAATGCTCCAAGTAATATCACAGAAAAAAGAGGAGGATATACTATACAAATAATATTGTTGGAAAATATTTGTCAAACATGTATTGTTTGAACTAAATCAACCAATTTAACCATATAGAAGAAAGTTGATGAACGAGCGAGGAGTCTTTAACTTAATCGGTAAAATTGTTGTCATGTGATCAGGAAGTGAGTTAATTATCAACAGTTGTTTGCAGAAATATAATGCAATATAAGGTTGCGTACAATAGAACCTTAAGGTCTTACCCTTCCATGTACCATGTGCATAGCGGGAGCTTAGCGCTCCTTTTTTGGTGAATGGAGAAAGTCGTGGAGAAGAGTTTTACCCGAAACTAATGATTCACTTGCCTTTCTAAGGCAACCTATACTTATTTAATCCATTCTTGAGTGTTTCGTCGCTACTAACAGTTAGCTAGTACTACATTACATGATCCAAAATTGACCAAAAATTAGGTCTATTGTGTTTAGCCTAGGAAAAGAGCTATGCTTGAAACTAACGTTGTTGGATTAGAGTGTTTCCTTAATAACAGTCTCTACTAATAGTTAGTACTTCATTACTAGATCCAAAATTTGATCTATTGTGTTTATTAGAAATAGACAATAGACTGATTATAATATATATATTACAAGAGTAATCTTTTTCTTACAAAGATTATCAATATTGTTCCAATTGAGAATCTTACTTTCCCATTTACCTTGTGGGTCTTTCATGCTTGTGAACACAGACAAATGTAGCTTTTTTGCTATGAACTTCTTTGAATTCAGATTTTTCTACATGAGATATAGATACATTGATTCATATTAAATTTGTGTTCATGATTTCAACATGCAATGAGTTCAATATTGAAAAATCTTAAAAATTACACTCAAATCTGCACCATCAAAACGTCCACTACATTAGATCGTAGAACCGATTTTAATGGATGGATGCATGCATCTAGAAGGTTGCTTTAAGCTCGAGCTATGTATATAAGGTCAGGATGAAAAACATCGAAAAGTAGGTAAAATCAAATTAAAAAACCGTCGACAGCAGGGTTCGAACCTGCGCGGGCGAAGCCCAACAGATTTCAAGTCTGTCTCCTTAACCACTCGGACATATCGACCTGTTGAAGCTTATGCTTGCCATTTTTAAAATAATAATCGTATCCACAAGTGCGATTTGAGGAGTAGTATGTACACGTATCTTATCATTACCTTCTGGAGATGAAGAGATTGTTTCCGATAGATCATCGCTTAAAAAAAGCAAAATCGAAGCAATTATATATATAAATTATTATTTTTACTAAAGTAAAGAAGCCGAGATAAAAGATATGGAAAGCATTACATAACATTAAGACTCCATTCCTTATAGCCTAGTCTTATTATTTATATCAACGACAATTGACGTAATTCTCTTGATATATACGATTTAATGATGATTTCATAACTCTAACATTACACGTTGACTCCAAAGATTTACGCAAAAAAATTAATAAGCAATTTGATATCAACATTTAAAGAAGCAAAAAAAAATTGGACAATTTACTATGAAAGGAAAAAAATGAAATTATCAAGAAAATAGCTTTTTAAAGTAAAACATTTTCATGAAAACTATTTACTATGAAAGGAAAACAATTTTTCATAAAGTATATTTCGAAAAAAACAAGTCATTTCCTAATGTTAGATTGCCAAAATAAACACCAACCAACATTTTCCAATATAATAAGATGAAAAATATTTTACAACATCATACTTAGACTAATCCCACAAATGGCCTCAAGAGAGGGTGGTATGTACACAACCTTAATCCTCCTACCTTGTGAGGATAGAGGGATCGACCCTCAACTCAAGCAAAACATATAAAAAAAATAGTGCGAAAAGGAAATCAAGTAGAAAATAATGAAAAAAAGAACAGTAGTAACAACATATTTTACGATAATCAAAGCAAAAATAATATGTACTAGTAGCACTGGGAAACTGGAATCAGCAAGCAAAAAAGAAAACCATTATACAAAAGATATTGAACCAAGTTTTCTTGTTAAGTACAAGATGATCTAACACTTGATAATTGAACTTTTACTAAAAATTTACAATCTTTTAATACTACCTGTCTATACCTTTTTGCATTTTTGTATCAACTAATTCAGCTAAGGTTGATGTAAAGGCCAAAAAAGGGGGACAATGATAAGTTTTGTATGTCCCTTGACAATGGATTATGGTATGAGTATCATTCTTAAGATGATTCTGGCGTTAACTTCTAGATGAACGAGCAAATTGAACGTTGATCCGCTTCTTAATTGGCGTCCTACAAGAAGGACAGTCATTCATTCCTTGCTTTTCGTGAAGCACGTTGCATTGTGCACAAAGAACCTGATGAGCGCATGGGAGGAAAACCACTGTCATTTCCTCACTCAAACACATAACACACTCCCTCTCGATTTTCACACTACCAGAGCCAAGATTTTCCTCAAAGACTGCCAAGCTCTTTGTGAGTTTAGGAGATTGAGGCCTCGTGTTGTTGATACCTCTTCTCAGTGCTTCTATTTTTGAACCTTCAGACTGAAATCTTAATAGAGAGATTTCACTCTCAAGCTTTCGGATATCTTCTTTACATTTTTGCATGTTTCTCTCTGCCTTTTCTCTAATATTATCCTCCTCCATTTTACTCTGAACTCCCCGTTTCTCCCTTTCAGCTTTAAGGGAATCAGCCTGCTGAAGAACCTTTCGTTTCTCCCTCTCCTCCTGCTCCGACAGAACCTGCAATTCATGTTTTTATTGTGCAAGTTGAAAGCGTGCAGCACAGTATGGTAAAAATCACTTGAAATTGAATTAAATCAGTTCAAATAAAACCCTAACAGGTTTCTTCTTATGTGATAGCTTATACTAGAAAGAACATCAGATTGCAAATAAATTATCAAAAGCTGAACTGCTTGATACATGCTAGAGCAACTATTACCGGAAGTTATAAGTAAATCAGCACACCCAGTATAATCCCACAAGTCCACAAGTGAGATCTGGGAAGGGTTGTACACAGACCCTACCCCTACCTTTGTGGGGTAGAGAGGTTGGTTTATGATAGACCCTCAGATCAAGAAAATTAATAATACTTCTAATTGTTTATCAGCAGACGTTCTACTAGCATTTGAACAAAAGGTATGTCATTTATACTACTCCCTCCATTTCAATTTGTTTGCCTGATTTTGACTTGGCACGAAGTTAAAGAAAGTAAGAAGACTTTTGAATCTATTGGTCTTAAACTAAAAATATATAGAATGTACCAAAATCCTTTAATCTTGTGGTCTTAAACCATTGAAAAATTGAAATTAAAGAGTTACCGAAAAAGGAAAGAGGCATTCTTTTGGAACATACTAAAAAGAAAGTAAAACAAACAAATTGAAAGGGCAGGGGTAACAATATTTGTTAACAGTTACAACCTCAATCAAGCAGGCAAAGAAATTTATTCCTACAAAAGCATACCTTCAACTGGTTCTGGCGCGTTTTGGCTCTCTCTAGTTCCT
Organism: Solanum tuberosum; assembly: GCF_000226075.1. Taxonomy (NCBI): domain Eukaryota; kingdom Viridiplantae; phylum Streptophyta; class Magnoliopsida; order Solanales; family Solanaceae; genus Solanum; species Solanum tuberosum. The sequence goes on from NW_006239132.1 coordinate 458,942, forward strand.
GCTCAAAATGAACAGCTTCTCGTTTCAGGGTTGAGAAATTATCCAGCAGTGAGCCCTTCTTCATCTCCCATGCTTGACACTTCTTCAGTATCTCCTGCTCCCTCGCAACGGCTTGGTGGAAGTTTGTAGCAGACTCCAAGGCAGCCAGCGTCGCAGCATCCATCTCCTTCTTTAGTGAAACATTCTCCTCCTTAAGTCTGTGAAGAGTAGAGTCGGCCATCTTACTCTGGCCACTGGCATTTGACAACGCATACTCCATTTCAGAAAGCCTCTTCATGTTGTTTTCTTCCACTATTTGCTTTTCCTTCTGTAATTTCTCGGCCTCTTCTTTCTCTTGCTTCAGCATTTTAAGCTCCCCCTGGTCCTTGCCAAGCCTCCGAGCAGCCTGCATAACCTTCTCATTGGCCCAATCAGTCCACCCTTGGAGCTCTTTCTGCAGTGTTTGTATACGGGCAATTCGCAACAAAACAATTTTGTCTTTCTCATTTTGTGGGACATGTTTCTCCAAAGACTCATCGTATGGGATACCAGCATAATAGTCTAGAACTTTAGGAAGGGCAGGAGTGCTGCCTGGGGTATTTGAGGAAGACTTGGGGTCCGGAGTCAGTGATGCAGCAATATTTGTGTTTACAGCAGGCAATGCACAAACAGTATCTTGGGTTGCTGGCACAGTAGCCGTTTCACTTGAAGGTGCAATGGAGGGGGAGGTGCTTGAACTATGAGAACTGCCTACTGCTAAAGGGCAATTGCTTTTAACTGTAGTAGTTACCTTAGAGTTAGTACTCTTCATTCCGAGACCAGAAGAACGAGATTCAGAGTTCAGCGTCTTGTCCAAAACCATACTGCTCCAGGTGGTGAGTTTTGCTTTGAAGGAACCCTTACCCATACGACCTTTATAGCTTTTCTCAAAATGAAATGTCTTTTGTCTAAGCATATCTTTCTTGGAGTTCAGAGATGACCCCCTTCTCCCAGTTCCACATTTTTCTTCTAAAATTGCTGCTTTCGTTATAGACAGTACACTCTCTCCGCTAACCCCTGCAGACTTGCTCTTCGCTACTGGAAGACGAGCTGAACTTCTGTTTGCTGTAATTTCCACTCCATGAAGATGTGAGTATATAGAATTAGACAATTGAGCGAATTGAGTGACTGGATCATCACAAGGAGTTTCAGACTGCAAACTTTTAGCAATTGGCATTGAAGGTTTTGACAATTGTAGTTTATCCAGGCCCAATTGACTCACTACAAAAGCTTCCTTTGGTTGGGCAAGTTTTGAACCAGATGAGCTTTTTCTTGGACTTTCCGAACTGCATGAGTCAACCTGGAGATCTCTTTCTATGGAACATGCATGTAACAGGTTCAAATCACATATTAACAGACACCACATTGCTTCTGCAACAGTAAAATCTGGCTTAACCTCCCTCAGCACACATATCATCTCCAACATCGTGTACTCTACCAGGCTATTCAAATCCTCAAATATGAGAGACGTCGAAGTATCCAATTCTTTTTCCCTACTTAGTAAAGCCAAGGCACCATCCATGATAGTTGAGACAGCATCCTTGCTACCATGATAGAGGCCACTCCTCAAAAGGACCCGTTCAGCTATTTCCTCACTATATCCACATTCAACAATCCTCTTGATTGCGCTCTGGAAAGTTGCGGACAAGTTATGAAATAAAAGTTCCATTAGCTGACACGCTATTGTATCATCCCAGTCGGCTTGTTGTAAAGTTTCCACTCCTTGTTTCTCATTGGACTGATGACACCTGCCCTCAAGTGAACCGACCTCGTTAGGGGTGCTGAGGAGTTTTTCTTCTAATAGCTCATACCTTGGAAATTCTGTAAGGGATAGGACAGGTGTATCAATAGGAACGTCTAGAGGAAACTCAGACAAGAACTTCCTCTTGTTCCTACTACCTTTTTCCTGGGCTGAAATCACCAATGACTTCTCATTGGCACCATCACTGCTGTTATGATCACCTACATTCATTATCTTTTCAATGATAATTAAATGTTCTGCAGTAATCCTATTACTCGTATCTTTATCTGCAGTTTCAGAAGTTGCAGCGGAAGACCATTCAGAAATAATGTGGTAGGCGCAGGGGAAACAAACAATAAAAAGAAAATGTAGCAGCAAAAAGATAGAGACTATAGAATAATAGACATAAACAACTAAGGTCCCGACAAGTTGGGGTTGGCTAGGTGAATCACCACATCTTCATTTAAGCTCATTTCATAACGAATAAGACAAAGAGAGAAAACAAAGGGATAGATTTTTGCATTGACTGAACAATACTAGATTATCTAAATACAACTACACCTCATCCCAAAATTAGTTGAGGTCTACAAAATCATCCATATTCATTCCGCTCTATTTCAATACCCAACATTTGCTCTTTTAAGACAAACTAGGGGTTATCTATTTTAAAGATTCTCACCAGATGATCTGATTCTAGAAAAAAATAACAATAACGAGAAAAAAAAACAGAAACTTTGTTCAGAAACAAATAAATGAAGAGCAGGCATACCTCTGTAACACAGTACAGGTGAAGCTGCCAAAGAATCAGTTTTCTGCAACAAAAAGCTCAAAATAATCAGCGGGGAAAATAGCCATAACTCAAGAATTTGCAAATAAGGCAATTAATCAAGCAGCAGTCAACCAACAAGCAAATCAAACATAAAACCCAATAAACCCTCAGCTCAAAATCTTGCACAGAACCCAATAAAGTTCCAATACTTAGAAACCCAAAGTAACTTAGCTGAGAAATACAATCAAGGAACAAGAGGAAAATGGCCACAGTGAAATAAAATGAAAAGGAAAGAAAAAAGATTTTTCATACACCTATGTTAGACCAAAGCTAGATACAGCAAAAATTCAATCTATAATCAAAAGGGTATTCAAAAAATACATTCTTTTGTGTATTTTCTGGTATTCTTCAAACATTTTAACAATATCATATTTCCAAAAAAAAAACTTTAATCAAAAGAACACTAACAAAGATGTTGTTCCAAAAGGAAAATCTCAAATGAGGTAAATTCTATTTCTTTTTGCTCTTGGTAGGCTATAGAGTGCAACAATACTGGTGTGTCTTTGCTATGCTTGTCCATCAGTGCGGTTTGGAGTCGTGTGGGATTGTGGGTTAACTTTGTAGAAAACACAGTACAGAAAGAAAAAGAAGAGCTTAATATTATTGATATATTTCGTATTTAAAACTACTGCACAATACCTCATTATATAGGCTGTTGGCAGGTTACAATATAGAAGAGTTCTACTTGAATACTACTTTGTAAGTTAACTCTTATTAGTAATACATAATAACACTTACACTCCTAATGCAATACATACTCCTAATCCTAACACAATTCTAACACAATTATGCTTTTTTACGCTAGTCTCCAACACTTTTTATTTTATCTAACTATCAATTCATTGGCTTTTACGTCCATCTGAGGAGAATAACTGGTTAATGTTTGCGAATTCTTTCGTGCAGTATTTATATGCGTATTCTTTTAAGGATAAGGAAAGGCAAATCAGGACGTTTGAGACACATAAATTTAACTGCCCATTGCTACATCTGAAGACTATCAAGTTCATTAACTTGGTTGGACCATTAAGTGTAAATAAGTTTGTTCTTCCATTGGTTAAATATTTGCTTGAGAATGCAATCATGCTAGAAAAGTTCGACATAGCTGCCAGATGCAAAGAGATTGATGTGCGTCTCGATCAGATTAGAATTGAACAGGAGCTCTTGAGCTTTCCAAGATCCTCTTCGCATGCTTCAGTTATCTTTTCCAATCAAAGATCTTTGCCACCTCTACTTTTGGATCAATCACAACATGCTTAACAGTTGTTACTTTTATGTTTGAAATTGGTTTGTAGCTATAGACAAGGTTAGGGTTCTACTTGTCAGTAATCAGTATCCAAGGAGTTTTTAGTATTTCTTCATGTCTAAGTACTTAACAATGTGTTTATTATCCAATCATCATGTTCATGTGTGATCTCTTGTTCCAAATGCTTTGTGATATATATTCATATTGCTGAATCCTGGTCATTTTGCAAAAAAAATTGTATTTCTAGATTCATTATGTGTCCAATGTTTTGTTTCTGTTAGCTTATGTTATTAACACAAACATATGAGATCCTGCACTGCAATTAGTAAGAAAGAGTAAATTCATAGGATTGTGTGCAAATCCCTCTGATATCATTTGAGAATACAAACTATGCTCTCTTCTTACAGTCAACTGACTTTCAACTCCTTTCCTTCTCTTTGCTATTGTCAAATAGAACTAGAATAGATATTTTTTGTTTCCTACTTACATGAGCCCATATCCTTGCTTTTCTATCAATTTCTAATTCTGATGTTCCTCCCCAATTTGTTACTGACCAGTATTTTACAAGCTTATATGAACTTTGAAAATACACTTTTGATAAAAAAACATACCTACATTATGTGCTTCTCATATATTGCACTAAATCAGTGCTATAATAAGTAATAGTTTTTTACCATTTTGATAAAGGGGATAAAGTAATTAAATGGAGAAAACAGACTCGGAGTGGTTGCTCCGCTTCGTCTGGATTATTTAATAGTGTTACCATTATGATGCTTGAAATGGATTGTGCGGTAACCCGGAGTGAAGTGATTTCAAAATGAATTGAGGGCTTAGAGGACCAAGTTCTCTGGTCTTTCATTAGCTTTCGATTTAGTTTGCATTAAAAGCCTTTCACTAGAAACTTATATACGGAACAAATACCAGAATTTGATAGTTTGGATTTGAACCAGTGACTTGAAGTGATTTTCGAACCCCCTTTACCACTACACTAGAAATTTTCCTTATGTCAAAGGGATTCAACAACTTATATGTAACCAAATATGTTCAACTTTATCCTACTTATGAGTATAGTTTTTCACCTTCCCTTCACCTAGTTCCTCCACTGCATGGAGGGGTTTGTGATCATAATATTTTTCTCTCGGTGTATGTGAACAATACCTTTTATGAGATTGTAAATATGCATTGTAAGTAAATCTATTCAAATAGATATGTATTGATATCGATGACCGAACTACTCTTATATTACTTTGTACCTCATCCTCGTCACATAACAAGGACGGTATGAAAGAGTCTTCCTGTCTATCCTTCTCTCTGAATTTCTAGTACTAACTATCCCTCATTGTTTGAAGTAGCTTAGAAATACCTTCTTCTTTATGAGTTTTCTCCAGCCTATTTAATTGCAAGTTTCTCACTGAGAGCTAAATCCACAAGCTGCAGGTTGTTCTTTGTGCACTCAAAATTGATTTAATTTATAGCTTTTACCATAATACAAATCATATTTTTTGATGATCGTGGTGTCCAGGTCAGCTTTCGCGCACCTCGACTAATTCCACGGAATACCTACCACCTCCCACCTTGCACCAACAACAGGTAACCAGGTAACTCTGTCCACCCACGCTAGGAGCCTAGGACAATTGGAAGAATCATCTAGTGTTTTTTGTCTCCACTGAGTTTTGAACCTGAGACCTCAGGTTTTCAACCATTTCCTTGACCAGTAGGCCACACCCTTTGGTGCGTTATAATAGAAATCATGCTGAATGAAAGTGAAATGAGAAATACGGCAAGTAAAACCAAATTACTGTAAAATGGAAGAAAATGAACTCCAATTTCTAAATGCACAATCTATCTATCTAAACTATATAAAGGCACGAAACTTCAACACATAATATTTTATCCATTTTCTTTTACCTTTCTTTGTACGTGCATTCAATATTAGAGAATTCCGCTCAAAAAGAATGTTAGAGAAAATTGTAATTACAATTAATTATAAAACTTATTTATTTCATTCTATTCCACACATGACCTTTAGGGTTTCTTCATTTATTAAGCTAGCTAAATAGGACAAACATTATCTGTTTCAGATATGTACATTTTTTGCATCAAATCATTGCTTTATCTGAACTATCAGAAAGTCCTATTATGAATCATCTTGTATAGATCCTTGTATAGATCCTTTCCTTATTTGAATTCTATTACAAGATAACGATTTTGTGAAAGACAAGTGAAAGCATAGCTATTCCGTTAGTTGCTTGGACTCTTCACTTTTGGTGTCGCACCCGTGTCGACACGAAATGTGTGTGGGTGTGGGATCATGTCTGATTCAGTCAACCAATTTTGGGTACTTTGACCAAAATCAATGGGGAAAGTTTGGACAGTTTTAATGATTTCTGTAATCAATACTAAAGCTAAGGTAAGATTGAAGCATATGGAATACCTTTTATATAGAAATTTCTATGTCACTCCCTTTCATTTATTCTCCTTCCAAGATTCTCCTCAAATTCTCCAAAATAATATCTCATAATTTAGGCTTTATAACTCTATTTTTAGGTGAACCCCGACACCCGTATCCATACATGGATCCATATCTCCGAATCTTAAAAATTAGATCATGAAGGATCCTACCTTTAGATCCGCAGCCGTATCCAGCACCCGAGTCCTAGCAACTTAGGCTATTCCAGGTTGTAGATTTGGAATGTTCTTTGTGAATTATAACCAATTAATTCTATACAATTTAATATTCTTGATATAAAAAATAAAAATTGAGAAAGACCAGACCCTTCGGGGTGACCCAGTGGTTTGGGCTTGGGACTTCCATGTTGAAGGTCTCAAGTTCGAATCCCCTTGCTTTCGAAAGCAAGGGGGTTTGCCTTCTGGGTCGAGCTCGTCGCACCGGGATTGCCTAGTGCGGGTTACCTCTCCTATGTGATTTGCTAGCTATTGAGTAGGAGCGGGGTTCTACCTTGTGCGCACCCAAAGGGTAGCGGCTGCGGGTTTCCCTTGCATCAATTTTTTTTTGAGAAAGACCAAGTAGAAAACTATAGCAAAAGTTGGTTTGTCTGTTGATGCATCGATTTTCATTATTCTTGGTTATAGATTTATAATTAACCATAAGATTAAAATTAATTCATTTTATAAACAACAGAGCTCAGCTTTATCAAAAGTGAAAATGCAAAAAAAAATCACGACACCGGAAGACTAAATAAGTGATTTTCCCAAATTCACCGGATCTCGAGACATTGGTGGTTGACCAGTGCTATCACAGACCAATAGTAAGTTTCTTTTGTACCTTTATTTTTGTTACTTTATGTTATCAATGTCAAACTACTATTAGTTGAAGAAGAAGAGGATATATCAGCATATTTCTGATCTCAAGTACACTAGGAAAGAAATCATAAAACTCAATTAATCATCACCTTAGTGGCATATTTCACAGATAATGCTAAAAGGTTACAAAGAGGGGATTTGATTGCATTACCTCTTACTGTTCCAATGCCCTAAGAATAGAGTTATGAATCAACTCTTTAATTTCTTCAATAATAGGTTCATAGGGCCAAGAATGTTTTGCGACTGCTTCACAACATCCACATTAAATAAAGAGTCGGGTTCCACCCGCATTTTGTTTCTTACAAAGGCTGACATTCTATCTCACATATTGTACATCTGTTTGAAGCGGTGACATCTAATGACCAGCCACATACAACTGTCCTTGTGTATCGAACTATACTATGCTATCACTCGTATTTGTATAAAGATTTTTTCTTTGTTTGTTGGATCTTTAGGTATTCCCTTCAACCCCTTAGTTACTAGTTGTGGAGTTTTTGCCCTTTGCTTCTGGCTTTGATGAAGGAAAGTAGTCAAAAAAGTTCTTCTTAGTACGCGAGCATTGAGGCTTTCATCAATACGATATTATTTGTTCCTTACTGGTCTCTTTTGTCCTAGTCTGCAACTGCCAGCTGTAGAAAACACAGTACAGAAAGAAAAAGAAGAGCTTAATATTATTGATATATTTCGTATTTAAAACTACTGCACAATACCTCATTATATAGGCTGTTGGCAGGTTACAATATAGAAGAGTTCTACTTGAATACTACTTTGTAAGTTAACTCTTATTAGTAATACATAATAACACTTACACTCCTAATGCAATACATACTCCTAATCCTAACACAATTCTAACACAATTATGCTTTTTTACGCTAGTCTCCAACAAACTTGACCCTCTGTTTTTTATTTTCTTTAACCAGGGTCAGGTCATTGTGTCTCTCCATTGATTTATGAATTTTCCTTTTATTACATATGAAATCGCGATCACTAAATGGAGGGGTAAGATGGTTGGAATCCTTTTTTCCCGAAAATTAAGAACTCCTTGACAGGAAATGTATCACCCTTCATAGGAAACTTATCCGACACAACTATGAATTAGTCGGGCTAGTATAAAGAGCATTTTACCTTCCATATTGAGCCTTCTCGGTGCACATCAATATTAGTATCACTAAACTATATGATGCTAATCTCAGTGTTTTTTAGGCATTGCTGATTTGTTAAGTCACCCTTTTCTTCTTCCAATTTATTTTAATAAGTTGCTACGAAAATAGCTTGACGTTCAAAAGTTCACATCGAAACATAGTGTATGAATTTTTTATGTTAATTATTGTATATGATGGGATGGATGAAATCCTTTTCACCTTAACTAGAGGTATCGTATTTGCGATTTGGGAAAAAAAAATCTCTCGTAGAGCCATAATAGCCAACATTTTTATTTTTATCTCCACTCACTCACCTCATTGTCCTACACATTTATAGTCCATGCCAATTAATTTCACAAAATTCATGCCTGAACAACATCAATTATATTTCATCTTCACTAGCGCCAAAGCCAGCATCCTATGTAGAAAAAAGGGCAGCCCAGTGCATAAAGCTCCCGCTATGCACAAGGTCCAAGAAACGGCTGGAGCATAAGGGTCTATTGTATGCAGAATTACCCTGCATTTCTGCAAGACGCTATTCCCACAGCTCGAACCGTAACCTCCAAGTCACACGGAGATAAACTTTACCAATTACGTTAAGACTCCCTTTCTAAACCCAGCATCCTATTTACTTCTTAATCATCATTCTTTATACACTACTCAAAATTATCTACTGAATTGAAAGTTCTCAAAACAAGCATACCTCTATTACACAGTACAAGTGAAAATTCCAACGAATCAAATTTTCTGCAACAAAAAAGCTCAAAACAATCAAAGGGGAAAACACCCATAAATCAAGCAGTAGTCAACCAAGAAACAAATCAAGCATAAAACCCAATAAACCCTCAGCTCAAAATCTTTCACAGAACCCAATAAAGAATCCCAAACCCAAAGTAACTCAGCATAGAAATACAATCAAACAACAACAGCAAAAATGGCCACAGTGGAGTAAAATGCCAAAAAAAACAAGATTTCTCATAAACCCATGTAAGAACAAAGCTAGATACAGCATAAATTCAATCTAAAATCAAAAAGGGTATCCAAAAAACCACATTTTTCTGCATATTTTGTGGTGTTCCCCCACCCCCACACCCCCAAAAACAACTTTAATCAGAAAGATCACTCACAGAGATGTTGTTCCTAACGAAAATCGCAAATGGGGTGAATTATTTTCTACTTCTTTTGTTCTTTGAGAGGCTATTGAGTGCAGAATACTGTGTATCAGTGTGTATTTGTCTCTTTGCTATGCTATGCTCCTCTAATAGTGCGGCTTGGAGTCGCAATGGACTGTGGGTTAACCAACTTTAACCAAGGTTAGGTCATTTATGTTTCTTCCTAAAATGAAAATTAAAAAAACAGTTCGATACATTAAGTTCTTCAAAATTTCTTTTAATTAATTTATGATTTTCGTGACGTATATTCTTCTTCTACATAAAGTATTCGGTTTGTTTCTGTTTATGTGATATTATTCCTACTTGAAGAGTTAAAAGTTTTTTCAACTATATTTCTTACACATTATTATGACTTGTATATAAATTTCTAAATAAGTAAATTGTATTTCAAAGAACTTGAAGATTTATGTATCGGAATTCATTAAAAATATATTGTAAGTAGTTTGGCTTTCATGTTTTGAATCTCGGAACATAAAATAAATGAAGGAAGCATCAAATTTAACTCTCTAAAATTCGTCTTTCATTTTAGGGAAAAGACATAAATTCACCCTTCAATTTGTTCCGAAAAGTCAGTTACACATTTAACCTATCATGGTGATCTATTACACATCTATTCTTGTTAAAAGTATAATTAATATCACCCCAGAACTGATGTGAAATAAAATTATATATCAAACTAAAATAGGCGTGTCTGAGTCGAAAATAATGTCAATTTTTTTTAACGCCCACTCCCTCTATTCCCCTTCTCTTATTTTCCTTTAGACTTATTATTTTTCATCTTTTTTATCACAATTCTACGATTTGTCACCCAATTTTCATTACCTAGAAATTTTTCACTAATTTTCCGCTAATTTGACTCATATTAACACAGAAAAATTGATCATATCAACGTGATTCACTAAAAACAAATAATTCTTTAATTTAAATTTTACAACGATTCAAAAAATCCAAATCTTTGCTCTCTAGGGGTGTGCATCTGTCGTTCGGTTCGGTTTTATGTATTATCGGTTCAATTTATCGGTTTTTGGTTTTAAATACATTAAACCAATAACCAAATCGATAAGATATTTTTTTATCGATTTTCGTGACTTATATTTTTCTTCTACCTAAAATATTCGGTTTGTTTTTGTTTATGTGAGATTATTCCTATTTCTTACATATTATTATGACTTATATATAAATTTCTAAATAAGTAAATTGTATTTCAAAGAACTTGAAGATCCATGTGTTCAATTGATTCATAAAATGAAAAAAAGTAGTTTGACTCTCATATTTTGAACCTCGTTGCATAAACAAATGAAGGAAGCAACAAACTCTCATAAATCCGTCATTCACTTTATTTATACTTGAATTCATAATTAAAATGAAATATTTAGACCCTCCTACAATCTGAACCCCAATTCTCATAGATATATCACCATGTATCTCTAATTTTAGAGGTAAATTTCAGAATTTAAAGTCTTGAGTTCATCGACAATGTGGGTGATCTTATATATATATATATATATATATATATATTAGTACATTTTAACATTTTTAGGATGTATTTACATAATTCGTATCATAAGAAATAAGTTTAGTTGAACCTGATGAAGGAAACATCAAACTCTCATAAATCCATCATTCACTTTATTTATACCTGAATTTACAGTCCAAATAGATTATTTAGACCGTCATACAATCTGAACCCCAAATCGCATAGATATATCACCATGTATCTCTAATTTTAGAGATAAATTTCAGAATTTAAAGTCATGAGTTCATCAATAATGTGGTTGATCTTATCATAGATATATATATACATATATTAGTACATTTTAACATTTTTTAGAATGTATTTACAAAATTCGTATCAAAAGAAATAAGTTCACTAGAATCCGTTACACCCCTCTAGATTTGTTATCTATGTCATATCGATTTAAGAAGGTTAATTTGAGTTCAGTTGAATCAGACAATCATTTTTAACACAAGACTTGTATATGTATGCAACAAATCACTAAAATTTCAATAAATACTAAATTATGAACCCCATAATTTTAAAAGTCCATACAATTGTTCTTCAATAGTAACAAGAACATAAATATTGAACCGCTCAATCTGCTTCTTCTGTTAGCATGCATTATTCCTCGAAGGAATGCCTCGAGGAACGATAGAGATCGTAAGGAGCCCATAGATGATCAACAGTACATGGTTTTCTTCAATCCAATCTTAACCATGGTTTACCTTTACCACTTCAATGTAATAGACTAATAGGACCAGGATGCAAACTCCTACATTTTCCTTCAATATTATCACCACCCAATCCATGTTGATTCCACCCAATTTTAACATTTTTTAGAATGTATTTACATAATTCGTATCAAAAGAAATAAGTTCACTTAAATCCGTTACACCCCTCTAGATTTGTTATCTATGTCATATCTATTTAAGAAGGTTAATTTGAGTTCAGTTGAATCGGACAATCATTTTTAACACAAGACTTGTATATGTATGCAACAAATCACTTAAAATTTCAATAAATATTAAAGAGCAGTTTGACTCTCATATTTTGAACCCTATTACATAAATAAATGAAGGAAGCATCAAACTCTCATAAATCTGCCATTCACTTTATTTATACTTGAATTCATATTTAAAATGGAATATTTAGACCCTCGTACCATCTGAACCCCAGTTCTCTTAGATGTATCACCATGTATCCCTAATTTTAGAGGTAGATTTCAGAATTTAAAGTTCAGTTGAACCCTCTAGATCTGTTAACTACACTATATCTATTTAAGAAGGTTAATTTGAGTTTAGTTGAATCAGACAATCATTTATAACACAAGACTAGTATATGTATGCAACAAACCACTAAAATTTCAATAAATATTAAATTATGAACCCCATAATTTTAAAAGTTCGTACAATTGTTCTTCAATAGTAACAAGAACATAAATATTGAACCGTTCAGGTTAAAATTCTGAATCTGCTTCTGTCTGCACATGTATTATTCCTCGAAGGAATGCCTCGATGAACGATAGAGATCGTAAGGAGCCCATAAATGATCAACAGTACATGGTTTTCTTGAATCCAATCTTAACCATGGTTTACCTTTACCACTCCAATGTAATAAACTAATAGGACCAGGATGCAAACTCCTACATTTTCCTTCAATATTATCACCACCCAATCCATGTTGATTCCATCTATGATCAACAGGGGTAATATCCCCAGCTAGGGTTAGCAAAAAAGGTGGTAAAGAACCTAAGTGATATATCCTTTTTTGCTTTTGTACAATCATCCAATCTTCAACTTTTTGTGTGTAATTCCCACACCTCCATTTATCAACATCCATAATCATAACACCTGTATTGAAATAACATGGTTTTCTACCATCAAATGTTTTAGGTAACTCAGAGTCATCCCAAAATGTGTTAGTGAAATAAGTTGTGAAATTTGCTTGACAATATTCAGGAGCAGCTAATACTTTGTCACCAAGATCAACTCTCCATAATTTAACAATGTCATCAACAATGACTATGTCAGAATCAAGATAAATTACGCGTTTTACGTCTATTGGAATTAAATCAGGCAAATAAATTCTTGCATAATTTAACGGTTGATCTAAAGCTTGACGAATCGACTTTGAAATTAGGCCACGGACCCTGTGGACATCAAATTTGTAGAGCTTGAAGTTGAGGTAAGGGAAAGTGGACTTAATGCTAGAAAATACCACAGGTTCATGTCTTACACATAAAAAGTGAAACATGACATCTTCTGGGCATGTTGAATGTTGTAGGATGGATAATACTGCAGCCATGGTACCTATACGAGACATAATATAATTAAGTAATTATATAATATGTGGTCACACAACATGATACATGGTATCGAGTAGGCACGAAAATCTCAAGTTCAAACAAGAAGCTAAAAAATATATATACGTGTTTGACACTTGAAGAAAAAAAGATATTCTTAGTTATATACATTGGCAGTAGAAAAAAAAATAGCGAACGAACGACTTTTGTTGCTAAACAACAAGAATCCACAACTTATATTATTTTACAATGGATTATCAAAAATGCATATTTGCTTTGGGCTATTTAGCAACAGATTAGCAATGAATCTTATAGTTAACTCCTAACTCTTTTTTTTTTGGTAGTGCTAGTGACCTATTAATTAGGCCCACACATGAAAGACATTTAGAAATGCAATATTTTAAAGTATTTAAATGAGGTGATCATACATTTCAACAATAGTACCTCTCAAGTAATTAGCATCAAGAGTCATGGCCACATGAATACGGTCCGCGGCAGATGAACCACAATCCCTCCCATTGCGAAAAGCAGGCGCCTCTCGAAAGACGGGAACATGTAAGAAAGTCGGTTTCAAGATAACGCCAACGCGGACATTGGTGGTGGTGATGAAGGAAATTTGGTTGATAATAAGTAGAAAGAAAAACAGGAGGCCAAGGAGATGAGAAGTCCAAAAGGCCATCCTGCAACATGCATTTAGAATAGTGCATTAGGAAAAAGGAAGTTGAAGCAGCCATTGGAGGCTAGGTTAAGAGAAGGTTTAGGAGAGGTTATAAATGATTGATTCATAAAAAATAAAGGATAAAGTTTGGTAAGATTGTGAGGGAGAGAATTCTATTTGTTAACTAATCTTATATTATCCTTTAAAAATGTAGTAATTAGTAACTCACTTTCATTGATTAACTAGAGTCAATGATTACTTTTGAGGGGCTAATCTTTCTTTTCCACAATTATAGCAACCTATCAATTTCTCTTATCTAAAAACATAATTTTTCTATTTGTAGCACTCATTATGATCATCATCATCACTAATTAGTATATACGATCATCACTATCAATCATTATTACTACATTGTCAATTAATTATCACGTATCGACAATCATACCATCATCAGTCATCACTATATATAGTCAACCATCGTTATCATTCACCATTGTTACCATACATATTACTAACCAACATTAGTAAATTATCATATACACTAATGAGGCATTCCCACAACATAAATGTGATTTTATAAAATAAAACAGAGGTCAGTTTATCCACAACAACAACAACATATTCAATGAGGGGTGTAGAGTATACACAGAACTTACCCCTACCTCGTAGAGATAGAGAGGTTGTTTCTGATCGACCCTCAACTTGCCTGCCAGACTTTTTATCAGTCTATCCACAATACAACACAGGAAATTACAAATTATAATTTGCTAGCTGCCTTTGTAATACTCCCCATAGCTTTGGCCCTCTGTCTCAAAACAAATTTTTGTGTCTTTCCTGTAGATGTTTTGGGCAAATCATCGAAAATTACTGTTTTCGGAGCCATGTAATGTGGTAAACGATCACGACAATACTTGATGATTTCATCCATAGTTGCATTGTTACCCTCCTTTAGTTTCACAAAGGCACAAGATGTCTCACCCCAGTAATCATCTGGTCTTCCTACTACAGCAGCGTCGAGAACAGATGGATGGCTGAATAGTACTGATTCCACCTCAATTGTACTAATGTTTTCTCCACCAGATATAATGATGTCCTTAGCACGATCCTTCAATTCGATGTAACCATCGGGGTGCTTCACAGCCAAGTCCCCAGTTCGAAACCAACCCCCTTTAAAAGCTTCTTCTGTTGCTTTGGCATTCTTCAAGTACCCATTCATTACAACATTTCCTCTAAACATTACCTCACCCATTGTTTTTGCATCGGGTGATACGCTCTTCATTGAAGCTGGATCCTTCACATCTACTTCCTCCATACCAATATGATGCAACCCTTGACGAGCCTTGATTTTCGCCTGCTCATCACGTGACAGAGAACTCCATTCAGGTTTCCAAGTGCAAACAGTTCCAGGACCATATGTTTCCGTTAGACCATATGAGTGAGTAACATTAAAACCAAGTTCATCCATCATAAATAAAACTTGAGGAGGAGGTGGTGCACCGCCGGTCATCACTGCTACTTTCCTTGGAAGTGGCCTACGGATACTAGGAGGTGCGTGTATTATCATGTTTAAAACTGTAGGTGCACCACCCATGTGACTCACTTGGTGCCTATCTATGCTTGTAAAAATTCCTTCAGCAGTAACATTCCTAAGACAAATATTCGTGCCACCCTGTGCTGCCACGGCCCATGTAAGGCACCATCCGTTGCAATGAAACATCGGAACTGTCCATAAGTAGACGGGCATTGAAGGCATTTCATTGAGAAGAACAGCTGACAGAGAATTAAGATATGCTCCTCTATGACTATAGACGACACCCTTTGGACTCGACGTTGTACCTGAAGTATAATTCAGGGAAATGGGATCCCACTCATCATTTGGCCATACTACCTCAAAATTAGGCCTTCCCGTAGCTAAAAAGGCCTCGTATTCCATAATATGAGAATTCGATGAGCGTTTGTCACAGTCGGGGATTAGGATTAGATGAGGCAATTTAATATTTTCCTTCGAAAGAATCTGTAACGCCCCGTTAGCAACATCAAGGAACTGGTAATCTACAAGTATGACTTTTGCCTCTGAATGTTTGAGTAAAACCGAGACCATTGCTGAATCATGACGAACATTGAGAGTACAAAGAACTGCCCCAGCCATTGGTACCGCAAAGTGTAGCTCATATATTGCAGGAATATTTGGAGCCAAAACAGCAACCTGCTTATAAAAAGAAGAAAAAGAAAAACTATGAGCAACATGAGTATGAAGATGCACACTTCTAAACAAGAAGTTATTTATTTCTTAATTAGAAAGCATACGACAACAACATATCCAGTGTAATCCCACAAGTAGGGTCTGCGGAGGACAGAGTGTACGAAAACCTAACCCCTGCCTCCTCTTGGTCGTGGAGGTAGAGAGGTTGTTTTCGTAAGATGCTCAGCTCAAGTGCAGCAAATCAAAGGAAATACGGCAGTGGAGAAAACAAGTCAAAAAATACGGAAAGTAGTACAGGGTATCCAAAAAAATATCACTAACAACAACGAAATAATGTGGTAACTGAAACACAAAAGACAACATATGGTAACAACTATCTAGTTCTATTTAAATTCTCCATGCCATTAGTACTTGATAAAAGTTATCACTACTTAAACCAAGGTGTTTGTGTATGGTTTGGCTTGGAGACTAACCATGAATAAGTAATTCGAACAGATTGGTAAAGTTATTGTCATGTGACCAGGAGTTCACAAGTTCGAGTTGTTGAAACAATCGCTTGAAAAATGTATGTTAAGGTTGTATACAATAGACCTCAATTGGAGAAAGCAACTCCAATGAAAACATAAAAAAAAAAAATTTAAGCACAAAAGATGAAAGGAAGCATATATAGCTAACGTTTGACATAGATTTTGCGAGTAGGCGTTGAAAATTTATCTTCAAATATGTGTTTTTCAAATGGGGTGTCACAACTAATTTGGATGGGAGAGGATAATCAGTGGCGTAGCCACATGTAGTGAAATGTGGCCAGTTGAACACCCTTCGTCAAAAAATTATTTTCTGCATATTAAAGTATATATACAAAATATATAGATCAAAAAATAATTTTCATACATATATATATTTTAAAAATCCTTATTACAGCCAGTAGCTGCATTCAACTAATTGCCAAGTTGCTAGAGTTATTTCAGCTTTGACTCTGAGCCTAAACTAATTAGTGGGACTATGTCTAGTAGGAAGTCCCTTTGTGTACTTAAACGAGCTTTTGACCATTAAAATTATAACTACCACTTTTGAAAAGTAGTAAATTTTATTTTTAAAGTTAAAAAAAATAAAAATGAAAATTAGAATTGCGTTTATTCCTTGTATTGAGTTTTTTTTTTTTTTTAAAAAAAATTGCAGTAATTTGAAGTGAAAGTAATATTTTGGTATTTTTCTAATTTCATAACCAAAAGCCAAATTTCAACTTCAAAATGTATGATCAAATAAGCTATAATAAGCAGGGGGCAAGTTCACAATGCATATCTAAAACACAACTTGAAAAATAAAAAATTCAAACTTCGAGGTTTTGACTTCAAAATCTATGATAGAAATCCCAAATGTCAGTTTGGCCATCAAATATTTTCAAATTACCAAAAGCCGATCTACTATATGATCAAACAAGAGCATATAATTTGTAAATTTCAACTTCAAAATCTATGATGAAACGGAAGCTATTAATAATAAGAAGGGATCGAAAGAGAACATACGACATCGCCCCGAGAAATCCCAAAATGGGTAAAAGCAGAAGCAAGTTGTAAACACCTTCGTCTTGTCTCCGCCCAAGTAAACTTAACATCGCCATAAACAATAGAAATTCTGTTGCTGTATACCACACCTGATCTTAACAAAAAGCTTATTGGACTCAACGGAACGTAATTTGCAGAGCATCTAATCGTCCCCTCCATTTTCAAATTTCAAATTGAGAGCACTCAAGAAGAAGAAGAAGAGAGAAAAATCACAGACAAATGGAGTAATTATTATTTTAATCTATGGTGCGTACTGCGTATGCTTTTAATATATGGTGCTTGTACTTTTTATAGTGAACCCAATATTATAAACAGCTACTTTGGTAGCTGGTTCGGAGGTCATGTCATGCACTCATGCCTAACTGCCTAAGTAATGCAATATATAAATATTTTTTAATTTAATGTGAATTATTAGTTTCATTTTTCAATTATTGATAGTGTTAAAAATATTTTTTTATTTAATTGATCGAACTTAAATATATTTCTAATTTTGCAATATTAGTGAAATACAGTACCCCTAAGTTCTCGCGAAGTTTAGGGAGTTTAATAGCAACATGCCCTTATAAAAATTTGAGATCACTTGTTATGTCATGTGGCTGATCGGAATGCATCTAAGTTTGGTTACTCAAGTCAATAGTATGGGAGAGAAGATAATAACTTGCACCGAGTTGAGAAGTGCTTTCAATACTTCTCTTTAATATATATTATATTCGATAATTGATTACGAGGTTAGTTATCATATATATATATAAAAGAGAACCTTAGGCCCGCCTACGTGGCGCCACCATAAATCAGAATTCCCTTTTAATTTATTTATTTACAAAATTAGCCTTCCCTTTCATGAAAAGTTGCGACTTTTATGAAAAGTTGCGACTTTTTATGAAAAGTTATGACTTTTATGAAAGGTTGTGACCTTTTCGAAGGGTTACAACTTTTCCAAATAGTTGTAACCTTTCTGATAAGGCACAAGAACGGATTTGGTTCACACTACCCTTTGTTGTCTATAAATAGAGGGATTTTCTCTTCTATTTTTAACACAACGAAAATTCTGAACCTCCTCCTTCTCTTCTTCTTCTCAATTAAATATTTGTTTACTTTGTTGATGTTGAGTGGCTCACTAACACTATGTTACGAATCCTAATATGTATTTTTACAATAATTAATTTATAATTTATGATTATGTTATTAAGGCTAAATAATAAGATGTAGTACTCCCTCCATTCCATATTAAGTTAATTTTTGAGGTGTTTCACACCCTTTAAGAAAAGTAGATTAAGACATAAATTCAACCTAGTTTTCCATTTTTACCCTTATTAATTTTTTGTCAAATTTATGATTAAAATAACTAAATATTAATTAATCACTAATTCCAATACTAATTAATGAAGGGTAAAATTGGAAGAACACTCTAAAATTAGTCTTGAAAATTGAACTATTAAGTTAATTTGAAAAGTGGAAAATGTCTCAAAAATTAACTTAATATGGAATGGAGGGAGTAATAATTTTCATTTTCCTTTACATTATTAATGTTTGTTGCTACGTAATCTTGTATGTAAGATACTATAATGTTTTAGTTTTAATGTCTGATAGGTTTTAAGTATTATTTTATAAATTTTGTGATATTAAATTTCCGCGCGAAACGCGGATAATTTTACTAGTTTATATATAAAAGTGAAAAAAATATTATTATTTTGATTTGTAATTTAAAAATTAACGTAACTGATATTCTATAATAACGACATAAAATAATAATAAAAAATCGTGGTCGAAAGAAAAAGAAAAGAGAATCACGGAAACAATATTGTCCGTATAGCACTTTCGGCAACCGTATTGATTATGTAGTAGTCCTATTTTAGTATTTCTTTTAAACGTGTGTTTTTAATATTCAACTCAATATATTCTTTAGGAGAAAATTATATTTACGTATTTATGGTATTTATTGAATTTCTTTTTTTTTAAAAATTATGTGGTTATTATGAAGAGTCGTTTGATAGTTGATTTGAAGTTTTGCATGAGTAATATTATGTTTGATAAATGATTAGGAATTTAGTTATTTATATAAAAATTAATATGATTTTATTGGTAATTTTGTAATCTACATAAAAATATATGTATAAATTACGAAATACTTTATGTATTATTTTTATGTAAGATAAAAATTAAAATAACTAACTAATACATAAATAATTAATCTCTATATTTGTATAAAATTATATATAATTTTTATGGGGTAGCTAGTGTTGGAGGAACAAGACAATCTATATATCTATATAAAGCTGGATATCAAACATGCTGATGTGGCGCTATTTTGTGGATTGAGTTGAAACTAGCTGATGTGGCGCTCTCTAAGGCCAAGAAATCTATTTATCTATTTTCTCCTTTTTAATTTTAATTTTTATGTTTTTCCTATCAAATAAAATAATTATTTTTACCATCTAATTGAAAGTAATTACCACATATTTATTGCTTAATTTAAAGTGGTACATCATAAGTTATAACAACCCTTTGCCTTCTTCTTTGTAACAACCCAATTATGACATGTCTTTTGGCCTTCTCCCAAATCCAATTAAAACACTTACGTGCTTAGTTATCACCTTCTACCGTTTTATTTTGTCTTGGCCTAATAGTGATTTATTGTATTAAATAGTAATATTTAATTGTCCATTTTTTAATTAAGATTGAGTAGTATTTAATTGTGTATATATATATTTTGAAAATCAGAAATTTGCAAGAACACTATTCAAAACTCAAACTCATAACAACATTCTTCATATTGCTAATTTTTTAGATCTTTATTGTGCGAGCCAATATCCGATCAAGAAAGAATGATTTTACTTGACGAAGAATGATTTTGATCAGTATTTGAGAAAAGAATCGACTGAGAGTTTTTAAAAGAGGAGAAGGGGCCAAGAAGCTCTACAAATATCAGAAATTCAACCAAAACTTCCACACATTTATTTTAGTGAAATAGGACTTGTGGATTATTTCGTATTCTTTGATTTTTTTTCCAGAATTTGTTACAATTCAAGTACAAGTAATTTCAAGGTAGTTTTGAAGTAGGTTATAGACATAAATTTAATAGTGATATTTACATATCTAAATGTTTAGTCGTTATTCTCATAATAGCTCTTTTCTCCTTTTCAATAAATTTATAGTACGTAGTTCTTACGTTTTTTTTTTTTGGTACAAACGTAGTTCTTATGATTAGTAGCATGTTAGTTAAACCTTTTGTTTAGATATATAAATTTCTGAAGTTAGTGTGGCGAGAAATCTATGTCATTTCTTTTCTTTTTTTATCTTTACCTTTGTAATTAATGAATTGTTAGCTATGATTTGTTTTCTCCTCCTTTTTTAGTTTTTAGTTTTATTTGACAATTGTTATAAATCATTCGTTTGTTACATGAATAAGGTAGAATATCAGGATCAAAGTTGAAATTAAATTTATAATTTATTTATTTGAGATATAAATTTAGATAGAATTATAATTTTGAAATAACTTTGTCCGCAAACCAAAAAATTCTTCAAGGACTATGTTGGGAGCATGATATATTGATTCAATCTCCTTCTTTAGAAGGCATTTCGCAATACAAATTAGCTAATGTGTGGACATATATCTATAATTTCATGAACGAATATCTTTTGAATAGCGAATATTTTTTTAAAAAATGACTACAAGCGCAAATCATATTGTGATCACTAAATCTACATCTTATTTTCGTTAACTACAACTTTTGATTTAGTTGTTGTATCAATTTCCGGACTTCCATTTTTCTTTTTTATAGTATAGATTTATATGATATTAGTTTTTTATGATTTTATTTAAACATGACATGTAATTCTTTTCTTCCATTTGTAATCTTCCCCTAATTGCTACTTTTGATTTTAAGATTGCCATCTCTTGGACTAAAAAAGCACTAAAATTCTCTAAATTCTTTTGAGACCAAATATGTCTCTTATTATGTAAAAACTAGGGGGTGAGTGCCCGTGCAAGGCACGGACAAAATTTTTATTGATGTGAAAATAACGAAGGCATGATTGTATTTAGAAAATATATTACATACGTATTGTACAAGGTTAGACAAGAAGCTTAATGTAGAAGAGAAAATAAAGATATTAATATTGCAATTGCATGTAAGGTTGTTGAAGCTGAATACTGTGTGAAGGTAATGCAGAGCAGGAGATGAATCAATGCACGCCTCAAGTCTCATACGCCTCTAAGATTTTTATATTTTACATATGTATATCTTACATTTATATTTTTATTGCAATTTTTTATCAATTAAATAAATTTATATATATCGCGCATAGCGCGGACAATTTCACTAGTTACAAATAAATGTAGATTTGAGATAATGGACCACAAATATTTGCAGAAAAATAATAAATGAAAGAATAGAACTTTTATGTATAGCCGTTGGTTTTTGTAGATAGGATATTAAGTTTGCTAGAAAATTTTGTCACTTTATGCATCAACAAATTGTATGTATAAGGACATTATATTTATTTATATTATATTATACAAAATTGAAGAAGAATGAAATTCTTTTATATTCCTTTCTAGAATTTCTCTCTACTATTTTTTTTCAAATTTCTTTATAATTAATTTGTACATTATTAATTTCTGCATGACTTGAATCAGCTATTAAACAACTTCTTTCATGTTCAATTTCGAGTTGATTTGAGAAGAGTGGAAGAAAAAAAAAGAGAATCAACAATTCAGTGATAAAAGTATTGTTTCATCCTTAACTAAAGGTCTTAGATTTGAGTCGTGAGTATGAAGAAAATTATGTTTAAAGCGTCATGTATGTGTGATCTCAATTTAATTAAAACTCCAATATAGATATCGAATATCGACAAAAAAAGAGAGGAGAGAATGACAAGACAAATTGAGTAGTATAGCACTTTTTTCATCTAATGTATTGATTATGTAGTAGTTGCCCTATTTATGTTGCAGGTCCATGTTATAATTATGGCACACCTTTAAATTAGAAGAGGACACGTGATTGGAATTTGGCACTAACATGTACGTCTGTTGAGTGAATTCTATTTTTAATTATAACATGGTGCAAGTCCATGTTATAATTGTGGGTTTTTTTCAGGACATAATACATAAATATGTTATTTAATTTAGTTTTAATTGATATTTATATTTTTTTATTTTGGATGTGCACAAGTGTTGGTTTGTTAGCATTTTAATATATTAATTTGCTTTATTTTGGAGTTAGAAGAATGTTGATTGTTTCAGCAGTAAGTGGGCAGTTTCATTCCTACCTTTGAATACGTTTGTTGACTTTCATTTGCAGAACGTGGGGAGTAATGGCTTTTGGCCGTTGGTGGCACCAAGTGCTGCTTTACTCCATTTGGAGTTACTCTCTGTTATGTTACAATTCCAATTCTTGAAGTAGCTCTTAGCCGTTGGTGGCCTTTGCCATTACTTCACCATTAATCTTCCTTCATTATACCTTGTAATTTATGTAGCTCCTAGGTAGGGGTGTACAAAACTGAACCGAAAACCGAATCAAATCGCAAATCGAGTCAACCCGGAAAAAAAACCCGCTATATTTGGGTTGGTTTGATTTTAACTAAAAAAACCAACCCAAGACCAAACCAACCCGACATTATATATATAATTTTAAAATTTTATTTTATACATAAAAATATTTACTTTCATATAATTTTTAAATATTTCTTATACATTTTCATAGTTTTTATCTTTTAATATATTATTTCAAGTTTGAAACTTAGAATTATGAATGGGTCAATAAAGATTATAGTCCACAAATGTTGGTAATTATAATAAAGCTTAAATCAAAATCAAATTAATACTAATGCAAAAAGAATCAATTCAACACTAAGAATGACAATAATATTGAATATTTGTTCTTTAGTTTTGCATTGGTTTAGACAATTAAAATACATAATCTAATTTCAATTTCCTTTAATATTTAGTGATGTAACTAATACTTATTAAATTTAATTTTAGCATGATTTAGTACTTTTAAATTATGATCATTTTCATTATGAGTTGTTAATTTACAATATTTGTTTTACGCGATTTCATTATTATTATTTTTGTTGGATAATTTAGTGTCATTAATCATATCATATTGATTTATATTTTTAAGAAACATCTTAAATAGTTGTATTTTGGTAGGACTAAAGAAATATTTGAAGTACTAGTAAATTATATGTTTGTATGAATACTTTACCGGAAAAACCCGAAAAACCCGAGGTTGAAAAACTCGAGTTTTATTGGTTTGGTTTGGTTTATAAATTTAAAAATCTGACACAAATGGTTTGATTTGATATTTGAAAACCCCGAACCAATCCGGCCATGTACACCCCTACTCCTAGGGCCATTTATCTTCACTATTTACCACTCCACTATCTTCCTATTTATTTCTAGGAAGACTTCTTTTAGTATAAATAGTGGTTGTCTTCATTTGGTATGTTACATACAACACACAAGGAAAATATAGAGTGCATAAAGTTTGTGAAAAAGAGAGTTCTTATTAGTTGAAGGGATGTGTTCTTTTTTGTGGAGCTTTGGACTCAACTCTTATCCAGAGTTGTCGAGTTATACTTTGTGAAGGCTGTTGTATCCTGGAGGGGACAAGTCAAAGAGGACTACTGCTGGACCGGTGAAAAACATTTGCTGCAGTGGGATTGAATTTCCTTAAAGAGAGTGAGATATCCGCGCCTCAACCTGAAGAGATTTTTGTTTCTTCATTTTATTTTTCAATTGTAATCTTGCAATTTTTTGTTATCTTGTAAGTTTTTCACTAACATAAACACTTAAATATAAAATTGAACGAGTAGACACATGTGTCCGACATGACATAATACACGTAGGACGCCACATAGGGCACAAAATTTCCATGTAAGATATCATGTAATACGAATGTGTCTATTTTTTCAATTTCATACCAACTTAAGTGTCTATTCATACACATTCAAAGTTGAAGGGCATAGATGCAAGTTGAAACCAAATTAAAGGGCATATTTATGTGTTATGCGTTTTCCGAAATTTGATTTTTTTATGGACAAACACTATTTTTCAATATAAAATAATATTTTGGAATAAATAAATAATATGTATAAAGAAGTCTATCAATTATATATGATTTCAACTAGGGGTGTTCGTGGTTCGGTTATTGATTAAAACCAAAATCAAACCAATCTAGTCGGTTTTTTAAATTTCTAAAATCAAATCAAATCAAACAAAAAAAATAACCGTCGGTTTGGTTATTGTCGGTTTGGTTCGGTTTTTCTGATTTATCCGGTTTGAAAGTAATAGTAATTTTTTTGAGGACTTACATCGATAGACACAAACATCTAGTACATGAACAATCCACAGAAAAGATATTGTCAGTTCAATTAAGCAATACTAGAGCTATCATTACACAACCAAAGTGTTTCAATTAAGAGAAAGTGTGACTATTTTATGTGAAGTAGGGTAGGTAAAGACTAAAATGGATTTTAATGGACTTGGACTTAGGATTGCTATAGTTGGGCTAAAGTGTTGGGCTTGAGAAAATTGTAAAGTTAAGGACTTAAGTTAATTAAAATTTATATTTTATTTGTGAATAATATATAAATAATTATAAAATAGTATATATCTAATTTATCGGTTCGGTTTGGTTATTTTTGTGATTTTTTTTTAGTAAAACCAAAACCAAACCAAATAATATCGGTTTTCAAAATTTAAAACCAAACCTAACCAAATATTGGTTTTTTTAATTGATTTGATTCGAATTACAGTTCAATTTGATTTTTTAATCATAACCATGAACATACCTAATTTCAACTATATAATTCTATATACGCAATCCTTACATTAAACGCACTCTCTATTGTCAATTTTTCATTTCCACCACGTGGTATTTAAGTATAACATTAAATAAATTAGTAAATCTTTTATTTTTGCTATTTCTTTTAAAAGGAAGAAATCGGAATGAATCGTCGAACATATTCGTAGCTATAATTGTAGTAGGTAATTATGTTATTAGTAGTTTTTATTTACTAAAAAATAAAATATAATTTTAAAAAATTATGATCAAACACGTGTTGAAATGTCCATTCAAACTTTTCCAAAATGGTCCAATAATTACACAACCAATCAATTCAAACTTGTTTGTTTTGATTGTTTTTGCACACACTATTAAGAAATAGCTAGTAGTATTGATGTGGAAGGACTACTAGAAACAAAAAGATGAGTAGTGACAAGTAATTGGTGGGAATTGAAGAGTATTTGTATATAGTGGCAAAGTTAATATAATAAAGGAGATTTAATTACATTGTGTAGTAAGCAAAAATACAAAATATTTTGTATACATATAAATTATTGAATAAAAAAAAACTTCTAATTTAGTGATGAAAGTGGGGCAAAGATACTTAGATATGATATTTTGCAATTTTCGATTATTTTTTAAAATTTCTAACCCTGTCACTAATTACATTAAAGGGTGAAATATAATATCAATAGGAGGAATAGATCAAAATATTATAACAAGAAATAGGGTAAGATGTGTTCATATTTGAATCCAAATATGTGATTATACAACATAATCATGTCAAATACATTAGAGTCTATTTAAACATTATTTTCACGACATCAATACAATACTATATATTATAAAACAATATATTATATATGATCACTACGACTAACAATTGTTGTAGTTCTAATCTTGAGCTTTGCGCGATTGATGTAATGAGAAATTGTATCATTAAAACTATCTCTTCTTATGGTAGGCTTTCTAGAACCACCATCATCAATCATATCAAAATTTGATGTTGTTGTTCTCATCTTGTTCTTCACTCGATTAATATAACCAGAGAAGTATTTGTCATTATGATTTTTGTCACTAGACTTACTATCTGTTAGAAAATTTTGAAGAAATGTCAACATTCAAAGATTGATCACTATAAATATAAATAAGTGTAAATTCTGACATTCTCTTCTTGCTGGCAGAATGACATACAAAAAATATATGAAGATCGATGAAAATTTCTGTCTTATTTTTAAAAATCTTTAAACAAAGATGTTGATACAATCAAGGCTCGAGAAAGACCTCAAGTGTAATATATATCATATACTATCATCACCTTAAAACAAAGATGTTGATATAATCAAGGCTCACGAAAAACCTCAAGCGTAATATATATTATATACTATCATGAGAAAGATTTTAGTTCAAAACTTATTAAAAGAGAATCTATGGCTAATATGGTTTTTTCTTTCTTTGGTGATCAACATCATTGTATTTAGCTCACTCTATATGCATTTTCATTTCATTTTAGAATCTTATTTTTAAACTCCAAGTACATAAACAGAGTTACATGCCACAACATAGGCATATCCAGAAAGGTATTTCGAAAATAGATCTAATTCTATCTCTTTTAGTTTCAAGAAGGAAGAATGAAATAATATCAATTCATATGTAATAAAGGTTCTCTATTGATTCAAATAATTTTGTACTTATGGGATAGTGAGGAAGGGGAAACACCAATGACTTCACATAGTATGTACTTTTATCAATCTGATTTACTTCATAGTTTTCGTTCGTTAAAGAAATGAGTCAAAATTCTACAAGCTCAAACTTATCGGATTTAAGGAATGATATAAGAAAGGACAGGGAAAATATTCATAATAAATACACTGATACAAGCATATATTAAATCAATTAAAAAGGGCAATCCAATGCACTAGCTTTTTGTTATGCACAAGACTTGGAGTAGGATCGAATCACACTTGAACTATCATATATGCATCCTTAATTACTTCTCATTATTCCACAAGAGGCTATTTTCATGACTTAACCTTTTTTTTCACTGATTAGAAGCAAATTCATGATTTGAACTTTATGAATTTGAGTTCGAGATTCTAGACAAGTCATTTAACCTATTTGATCAAAATCAATTATTCATACTTATTAAGTGAGTTTTTTTTTTTAACACATATACAAATTTCGAATTAAAACTATTAAATTCTGATAAACATGTTATTAACACTCTGCATCTGCCCTGCACATGACATGCATGATGACAATATAACAATAATAATAACATATCAAGTGAAATTTCATAACTAGAATCTAAACAAAGTAAAGTGTACACAAACTTTACCAAGATAGAGAAGTTGTTTCCAAAAAACCCTTCACTACATGATATGATGACTAAGTAATATTGGAAAGCATGAATAAAGATAAAAACATTAACAAAAATCACCTTTAATTTCCTGCTTTTGATGAACTTTTCCTGGAGCATGATTGTATTCTATAAGCACCATGTTTGATTTTGATTTCCCTTTTATTTCATCAGAACTTTGGCTTTGTTTCTTTCTATTATCCCACTTGAAAATCTTTTTATATTGGGAGTCTTTGTTGATCTTTGCCATTTTGATTCTTGAAATTTCAAGAAAACACTAGGCAAATATTACTAGTAATTTGTGAGTATATTGTTGAGAAGAAAGAGCTTATTAATAAGAGGAGATTAATGATTATTGAGGAATTAATATTGTTCCTTTGTACATTAACCAACATGTGACACTCATGTTCTCTGTGGAAAAGACTAATTACTCCCTGGATATTCCACATAGTATATAATATATGCCATTAGGAAATTATTAATTACTCTATCCTTTTCGATTTACACAAAGGTGTGAGATGTAGAGAAGGACTGAATCATAAGGGTTGATTGTATGCAACCTTCATGCATTTTTGTAAGAGGCTATTTTCATAACTTAAATCTGTGATTTACTGTCACATAACAAGAATTTTACTCGTTACATCAAATTTTTTCTTATAAAAAAAATAATATTTTGAAATTATGATCTCAAATATGTCATAAGTAGTTAATATACAAATAATATAAGTGAATTCAACTATATTATATATATATAATATAATTTTTCGAGAAGTCCGGAGGAACGATAACCTCCCTAATTTTTGTTAGTGGCCTACTAGGGGATCATATTCGTGACTTTCAACATGTTTTCATGACTTTGGATACAGATAAAGACATTTACTATTATGAAAGCATAATTAGTTGTTAAATTCTGCAAATTATAGCTACGCATTACCAAAATAATAATAATAATAATGATGATAATGATAATAAAAAAAGTGGAATCAGGTTCTTTAGGGGGTTTAGGTGTAGTAGGGTGGCCCAAAGTTATCTAGAGAATATTTCACTTTTGGTGTATTTTAATCAAAAACTCTATAATCAACACATTTTTAATTAAGTTTCAACTATTGATAAGATGGTTATGGTTTTAGCAATTTTTTCTAAAAGATGTGAATGCAAGTGAAAATGTCTCATGAATAAGCTTTATGATAGGACGGTCTTTGTAGACATTTGACGATAAATTGGTGCTTGTTTGAAGATATCATCATAAATGAGGCATTCATAAATAAGGAGCAAGGTATTGTAATGTAGTAAGGAAATACATCATTTTAACTACCACAATAGTATATTCCATCGCTCCTCCTTTCTATAAAGTAATTACTATCTGAATCACTAAAGATGTTTTTTGTTCATTAACTACATAAGCACATATTACATTTTGATCTTATTGATTAAGAATCCCTACAATTAGGGGTGTATATTGAATTTTACATATCTAGTATCGACTATCTATTTCATAATTCATTAATATACAAGTTTAAATTTGAGGTTATAGAGTTTTAATAAGGATTTACTTCTATCATTACGAATTAGTTTTACTGGTGATCATCTAATTTTGAATTTGTTATATAAAAGTTGTTTTTCTAAAAAAAAATTATTGTATAAAAGTCTTTCAATTTAAACTATATCACACACAAGTTATTAAATATAACTTTTCTCCTATAAAGACCATTCAACTTTAGCCAAATTAATAAATAAGTAAATCTCATTTGTTAATAATTTATGATAACGATATGAAATGACTCTCCATTATATGTTATTATGGTACAAGTGATTGAAATATGATATAAATATCGGAATTTCAATCATATAAACCTTAAATTCATGCAAAAATACTTCAAATGTAGTCATATGCAGTGGCCTTCTAACTTCCGACAATATTTTTACAATTTCAAAAGATGTGCATATTTGAATTTGTCCTAAAATTAGTAAACCAAACTTGCAAATTTCCATGCATTGTGAATTTGACTTAATGATCTCGAAATTGATTACTCGTGTGCTCAATCAGAGTATAACTTAAATTTTCATACAAGGTTTGATACATTGCAAATTAGATTCAAAAACTTTTAATATGATAGTTAATGCACCACACAACTGATCATATATTAGAACATGTACTTATTTGAAGTTGGACCTTGCGCGAACTTATACAGAAACTTAATCCGTGGAGAAGCTTCTAACCAAACTTTGTACTAGAGTTTCACTTGTGACCTTAATTTCACATCCAACTCACTTTCTATACTCAAACTTCGATATTTTTTTATTATTATCATAGTGTTTGAGCTAAAATTCTCGCCCCTTGATGAATTTCCACATGATACTTGTCACCTCTCACTAGCAACATACATCAGGTACAATCCGAGACCTCACAGTGTTCAATCCACGTCTTTAACCACTAAAATCAGTTCTTGATCTTTATACGTAAGTACTACCAAATTCAAATCTAATTACATACGTCGAACCATTCAAATCATATTTCAAAGGTACAAGGTGTTACAATAACGCCCCCAAAAATAGATCTTGGTGTACATCACCCAACAAATGGAGGTCCATTTAACTAAACCCGACCCATAATATCCATTTGAGAGGTCATTCAATACGTCGTCGTTTCTCTCTCAATTAAACCCTAAACCCTTGTAAAATCCAAAACATTTCCACTTCCCATTTTCATTTTATCTCAGCTCTGCGTCTTCTTCAATGGCGTCAGTTGCTTTCAGAAGCTCAAATTCGAAGCGATTGCTTGCAGTTTCACCTCAATTATACTCTTCATGCTGTAGAGGATCGGTGCCAGCTCAATTCTCGCTCTCCGAAACCATAAATTCAAATGAAGCTCCCGCATTTTGTAACCATCCATGGTGGAGATCCATGGCTACCTTCACTCGAACGTAAGATAATTTTTTTAGAGATTTTAATATCAGTGTAATGATCCGCATTACGAAAATCGGGGTTTTAAAGGCAAAATGTTGTGTTAGTTGAGGTGTAGTTGATTGATTGATAAGAGTATGCAAGCACTCATTTTAATAATTTGCTTGTTGATCCACGTAAGAAGAAATTTTTCTTGTTTAGAGATTGTTATGATAAGCATTTATAAAAAAATGCCTTTTTACAAAACAGTGTTGTGTTAGATTGAAATGGAATTATGTGGTGTTAGTGGTTGATATGCCCAACCTTGTCTAGCTTTGGATTGAGGTGTAGTTGGTTGATTGATCGGTGTATGTGAGCACTCATTTTTATTATCTTATTGTTGATCCAGGCAAGATGAAATTTTTATTGTTTAAAGATTTGTAATGATAGGCATTTATAAAAACTGCCTTTTGAAGGCAAAACTATGTTGTGTTAGAAGAAAATGAAGTTCGAATAGACCAGAATGTATACAAATGGTTGATATGCTCAACCTTGGCTAGCTTTTGAATTGAGGTGTAGTTGATTGATTAGAGTATGGGAGCATTCATTTTAATAATTTGCTTGTTGATCCATTCAGTTCTCACTTAATGAAAAGCTAAATGTAACTCACACTTCCTAACACATGGTGGAGATCCATGGCTATCTTCACTTGAACCTAAGATTGATTTTTTATTGTTTAGAGATTTGTAATGATACACATTTATTCATAAGCACTTTTTGAAGGCAAAATTATATTTTGTTAGGATAAAATGAAGTTCAAATAGAGCAGAATGTATATAGATAATTGGTTAGCTAGCTCCGGACTGTGGTTTAGTTGATTGATTGATTAGAGTATGCAAGCACTTATTTTAATAATTTTCTTATTTATCCATTCAGTTCTCACTTAATGAAAAGCTAAATGCAAATTAGATTCTCACACTTCCTAAACACAGAGTGAAGATCCATGGCTACTTTCAGTCGAATGTAAGATTAATATTTCATTCTTTAGAATCACTGTACAGATAACATTTATAAAAAATGCCTTTTTAAGGGAAAAAATGTTTTGTTTGAATGAAATGAAATTCGAATAAAGCAGAATATATTGTTCCTGAAATATGGAGATTTTTCGGGTTTCTCTTTACTGATTGGATGGAAATATAAATATCAACTATCAAGGAGAAATGCCACGTCAGTCAAACAATTAACAAATTATGAATCACTCCTAAAGTAGCTGGGGTCAGTTATATGAACCTGTGATATCTATTCCGCTCTACATAGGCACATATTTCTGTCCTCAGTCAACTATGCTAAGTTGGAAATGTTGGATTGAAAATTTCACCATCCAATTCTTGTTCTCATCTAATAATATCTTTTGGGTTCCTGCAGAAAACCTCATGTTAACGTGGGAACTATTGGCCATGTTGATCATGGAAAGACTACTCTAACAGCTGCAATTACAAAGGTAAGGTTGGTTAGTCTTGGTATTTGTTATTTTGTTTTCATCCGTTGTGACCTCATTCAGTTATCTAATCAATCCGTGACAAAAGAAGAACCTGTCCCTTGTCTAGGTTCTAGCAGAAGAAGGAAAAGCAAAGGCTGTTGCTTTTGATGAAATTGATAAAGCCCCTGAAGAGAAAAAGAGAGGAATTACTATCGCTACGGTAGGGATGTTACACCATATGTGTTTACTCCCTCTTTTTTTAATTATTTTTTTGACACTGGAACTGATGCATTATAGGCCCATGTGGAGTATGAGACGGCTAAAAGACACTATGCTCATGTCGATTGCCCAGGGCACGCTGATTATGTTAAAGTAAGATGCATAACCTACCTATTTTGATGCTATTATCTCATTCATCGTACTTCATGATTTTAAGTGCTTATTACGTAGGCCCTTTTGGTACTTATTGAAGAAAGTTATTATTTCATGGGGAGTACTTATTAATGGCTACCTAGGAAATACTTAATATCAAGCATTCAAGCTTATCTAAGCTTGAAAAAACGATGTGTATGCAGTTAAATTAATCCCCACTTGTGAGATTACACTGGGTATGTTGTTGTTGCTGTGTATGCAGTTAATTCTGTATCACGGGGTCGTTTTCTTTTTAGTGGATTATGGCCTATAACAATATCATTGAAGGAGAACTGTAATTGGTTCCCCAAGATTTAAGTTGTAAGGTTTGAGCAGAAAGATAACACTCAGAGATTCCAATCTGTTGATACATTGAAAGTGGTCATTTTCTCTATCTGCTGTAGAAAACTAGTAAAGAAGGTATAATATTTAGATTTTCTCGTCTAAAAAACTATTTTTAGAAGCATCTTTTGTTGTTGCCGACTTCCTTCCCGGGCACTAGCTGTAGAGCACAGGGTAAACCCTTTTTAAATGTTCTTGCACAATAGAGGTAGTGTTACATTCTTTACCATTAGAAGATAAAAAGTATTAACTAATATTTTGATATTGGTAGGCTTTTCAATAACAACAACAACAAACCTAGTGTAATCCCACAAGTGGGTTTGGGGAGGGTAGGATGTATGCAGACCTTACTCCTACCTTTGTGGGGTAGAGAGGTTGTTTTATGATAGACCCTCTGCTGGTATGCTCAATATAGTTTCATATTTGATTGAAAATGTCTGGTTTGATGTGATTAACATTAAAGCACATACATGGCGCTTACTTTGTATAATTAATTACTATTACTGTTTAAATGTGGCATGTTACTCTTAGTTTGCAGATTTCAAAGGCAATTATCTATTTGTTTCTAGGTATTACTTTGACCAACCTTCGAAATAAAATTCTGTGATGTTTGAGTCTCTTGAAGATAAAACTTATATGTTTTGGAAGTATATGAAAAGTACAAGTTGAAAACTTTTGCTGTTCGAAACATGAAGGGTGCTTATTGCTTAATCGGTCCTTAGTCAAGAAGAGGGGCGGTCTAGTAGGAGACACCCTCCATTCTTATCTATATGATCAAGAGTTCGAGTTACCAAGAGGAAAAAGGGGAAATCCTTTTTTAATAGAAAGGGATTTCCATTGTTGGATCCTGGCAAAAGGGGTTCTTGGAGATGTGGGATTTACTATATCCCCAAAAAGTAGGTATTAGTCAAAAATAGAATTAATTTGTCTTTTGAGAAGCTAAAAGTAGCAATGTTTTGGAGGTTGAGGATGTGCTCACTCAACAGAATTACAATGGAGAGAGAATGAGAGATGACTTTTCGCAGTAGATGCCAGCTGTGTGAAAAGAGCGAAGATGAAACTTGTCGCTTAATTTTGCACTGCAGCTTTGCTACGGAACCGTGTTCCTTAATCTCTTCTAGCTCAGTTGGGTTATGTCGAGAACCATTAAACAACTGCTACAATGCTGGACTGGCAAGGGCATAGGGAAGTGCAAGAGGAAGATATGGGAGACCATCCCTGAAGGTATTTGGTGGGTGATTTGGAAGGAGAGGAAGCAAATATGATAATATTTACACTCTGATAAACAGATGTATTTCCTTTTTGGGTTTTTGGTGTAGACTACAAGATGTTAATGCAGTTTATAGGATGAGAGATTTTCTCAGCTTCCATCAGTAATTGTAATGAAATTAATCTGTATGTAATTCTTGGCACAATCTTTGTGCTTCATTTATACAACCTTACCATTCTAAAAAAAGCAACTATCTTTTGGGACAGTGTATGATAGTTAAAGCATGTCAGCTAGTAATGTATCTGTTTGAAGTTTGAACTCCCCCTTTAGATAAATTTGTCCAGTATTATAGGTTATGCTTGTCAATGTCAAAAACTTGATTTCCTGTACAAGATAATAGTTCTTTTTTCCCTAATACAAACTCCCATTTTGTCCACTTTTTCATAATTTCTTTTTCCATAGAATATGATTACTGGAGCTGCCCAAATGGATGGTGGTATTCTTGTCGTATCTGCTCCTGATGGACCCATGCCACAAACGAAGGAGCATATTCTGCTTGCACGCCAGGTCGATATGTGTCAGTTTGTGGATAAACTTGTAAAATAACTGACAGCTTTATGTCGTGATTCTAATTTTACTCTGTGCCTACATTTCACAGGTAGGTGTACCATCACTTGTGTGCTTTCTAAACAAGGTTGATGCTGTTGATGATCCAGAACTCCTGGAACTTGTTGAAATGGAACTCCGAGGTAACTAGCTTTTGCGGACAGTGTGAATTTTTTTGTATTTTGAAGTCTTGGTAACTGCCATAATATCTTTGCTAAATTTCCTTACAAGAGCTTTCCTGTTTGCAGAGCTGCTTAGTTTCTACAAATTTCCTGGGGATGACATCCCTATCATTCGTGGTTCAGCTCTTTCTGCATTGCAGAGTACAAATGAAGAAATTGGGAAAAAAGCTATTCTGAAGTTGATGGAAGCTGTAGATGATTATATCCCTGATCCAGTGCGTCAGCTTGATAAACCATTCCTAATGCCAATAGAAGATGTATTTTCGATTCAGGTATTTAGATGTTCTTTAGCTTTGTGGTTTTCAAGAGTTCTTTTTCTGAACTGTCGCTTAAAATTCAACTTCACTTTCAAGTTTCCAACTTTTTCTTATTTTTATGTTTTTAAAGCCTAAACAAATCCTTTGCTTGTAAAACTAAGGAAAGAAGTCTGCTTGAATCGTAATAGCAAATCAATGCTTCTTAGTTGCTTGATTCTGTGGTATTCGTTGTTAGTTTTTCCTTTTGTTGATTATTTCCTCTTTATGTTTCGTAGGGACGTGGAACTGTTGCTACTGGGCGTGTTGAACAAGGAACCATAAAAGTTGGAGAAGATGTGGAGATTTTAGGACTGATGCAGGTAACATGTAATCCTTTTATTTTTATTCTTCATTTGGGGAGGCAATTGTTAATTTCATAATTTGACTATTAATTTCCAGGGGCAGTTGTCTAGATTATATCTTTTTGTTCTCCCTGTTTCGGTTGAAACAGTCGAGGACTACAATAACATGATTGTCATCACCTGATTAATAAGCAAGTAACTTTTGCTTTATCTTATTGGCATTAAGGGCTACTGGATAGAATTCTAGATAATCTTTTCTGTTAAAAGTAAAAGCAAATGGTTAGATGGTTGTATATATAATTTTCAGGTTTGACGACCTGTTCTATTCATAAGCTTTGGCTGAGGCCTGAGTTTATATGTTTTTCTGATGATTAAGATGCTTGAGGCAAAAGACAGAGGCAGATGGAGACTTATCCCTGCTTCAATATGGTGGGCAATGTGGAAAGAGAGGAACTCTAGGTGTTTTGAGAGCATAGAAAATAGCGTGCAGAAAGTGAAGCTCAACTGCATTTTGCTATTATGTTTTTGGTGTAATCAGTTATACTCAAATGATACTGTCTCTATAATTGATGTTTTAGACTCAATTTAGCCATAGAGCAGTAAGAATTTGGGGCTTTTGTATATAAGGTTTCAGTACAACCCATGTACTGTTTTGTGATATAATACAACCTTACCAAGTTCAAAAAAAAGGTGCTTGATCTAAATGACAATCTTAGCTGGCTTTTGAAGTTTTAACAGCTCTGATTCCTTTGTTAAATATCTGGTACTTGATAAAAGTATGTAATTCTGCTCTTTGTAACACATGCTCCTAATATCAATTTTCTTTTATAGGGCACTTTAAAATCGACAGTTACTGGTGTTGAAATGTTCAAGAAGATCTTGGATCATGGACAAGTAAAAATCTAACCTAATCTTAATCACTTTTGTAATAGTTTCTTACAGCATTAACTGATCGTTTTTCCCCCTCAAATATTCTTAATTAGGCTGGTGATAATGTTGGCCTTTTGGTGAAGTGAAGCTCAACTGCATTTTGCTATTATGTTTTTGGTGTAATCAGTTATACTCAAATGATACTGTCTCTATAATTGATGTTTTAGACTCAATTTAGCCATAGAGCAGTAAGAATTTGGGGCTTTTGTATATAAGGTTTCAGTACAACCCATGTACTGTTTTGTGATATAATACAACCTTACCAAGTTCAAAAAAAAGGTGCTTGATCTAAATGACAATCTTAGCTGGCTTTTGAAGTTTTAACAGCTCTGATTCCTTTGTTAAATATCTGGTACTTGATAAAAGTATGTAATTCTGCTCTTTGTAACACATGCTCCTAATATCAATTTTCTTTTATAGGGCACTTTAAAATCGACAGTTACTGGTGTTGAAATGTTCAAGAAGATCTTGGATCATGGACAAGTAAAAATCTAACCTAATCTTAATCACTTTTGTAATAGTTTCTTACAGCATTAACTGATCGTTTTTCCCCCTCAAATATTCTTAATTAGGCTGGTGATAATGTTGGCCTTCTTCTTCGTGGCTTGAAACGAGACGACATTACGCGGGGAATGGTATGTTTGAAATTCTGTTACAACTAGTTGGACATTTTTGTGGCCAGTTTGTGGCAAGCTGCTGTGACATCCTTTGTAGAACTTCTTACCTGTCTTCATCTTTATTTTTCATTCATTGCTAGCTCTACTATTGTTCTATTCATGTTGTATCCCTATTTTCTGAAATTTAATAAAAGCAATTAGGAATCAGGTTCCTTTTTGCAATGTTAGGTGCACCCCTCTATCATCAGCCTAAAAAGAGAATTCTTGGTTCGATTTTCCACCTTAATGACAGAAATTAGGAGTAATCTAATCTCTGATGATTGTATCAAGCATGTACTGTAATTCATGATGAAATCGGAGTCTGAAATCTTAAGAAAATTAATTTCTTTTACCTACATATCTTGCAAAATGTTTATAGGCCTTTTGTTTTGTAGGTGATTGCAAAGCCTGGAAGTGTGAAAACATGCAAGAAATTTGAAGCAGAGATATATGTACTTACAAAGGATGAAGGTGGTCGACACACTGCCTTCTTCTCAAATTATATGCCTCAATTTTACATGAGGACTGCTGACATCACCGGCAAAGTGGAGTTGCCTGAAAATGTCAAGATGGTTATGCCTGGGGATAATGTTACTGCTACTTTTGAGCTGATGTCTCCGGTTCCCCTTGATGCAGGTGAGTAAATTATTCAGGCTTCTGGTTTTATATGAAAGCAATGATATATATTCAAAAGGTCCATTATCATTAGAGAATTACAATTCGTTCTAGTGGCAGAAGATAAATTTTACGAATCACCTCGCTTGTGGTGGCTGATGGTGTCACTTTTACAAGGAATTACTGATTGTCACGGTCTCACTACTGATGTGATAGTATCTTATTCTCAAATTAATTAGATTCATGGCCGTCACACACCTTGTGCCCCATAATGCTGCTATTACATCTTGATTAACATGATACCATCTCACCGGCCTATTACTATGCAAGATAACTCAATGGGGCTGATGAATTTGATTATCGAATAACTTTGATCAGTCATGAAATCTCTTTGATGCACTTGTGATGATAGGTCAGGAAAGAGATATTCTTTTGGCAAGTAAATCCAAATATTTTTTTAATTTATAACATTGAGCTTGTACACTTCTCAACTAATTCCACGGAGTACTTGCTACTTATTGCTAGTGTATGTACCGGGTAATTTTGTCCACCAAGGCTTGGACAAGATGGAAAGAAATCACCTATTATTTATGTCGTCTTTGCATTTGAAAAGAATGAAATAGATGTTCACTATCATGCAGGCTGTGTTATCCAGTCAAGTGAATTTATATTTTAGACATGATACTCAGTTTATGTGTTTTTATTTATTGTAGAACGGATATGATTGTTTCGATGCCATTTTATGTAAAAATTTGCAGGACAAAGATTTGCTTTGCGAGAAGGTGGTAGAACAGTTGGCGCGGGCGTTGTTTCAAAAGTAATAAACTGAGGCTTCATGATTTAGATGATTTTAGGTTCACTATGGTTTTCACTCTAGGCAGGTTGATGATAGGAAAGACTTTAATTTGTTCATTGTGGAAATACAAGGCTTGATAATTGCTGATGCAATTTTTTTTTATGAAAGTGTCAAAAGAAATTCAAGTCTTGTTAATTGTGCCTATAAATAAATTTTTTTGGTATTACTAATAATATATGTTCTTTGCATTTATTTGGAACTCTTTGCTAATTTGTTAAACGAGTTTATTTGCTTTTGTTATTCAACTGTGTTGTATATGATCTGATGAATTAGTGTTGAGGGTGATTTTAATACTTCTTTGGTCATGATAGCATCATCTTCAACCTTATCATTTGTCTACGCGCACCTCGATTAATTTATCTACTATATTTTTTTTGGTTATCATATCACACATGCTATGCTATGAAAAATACTTGTTATCGCAAGTCAACTTAGCTTGATAGTGTAGAAATTTATACACCAACAATACACATTACTTAAAACTCTTTTTCAATATGGTAAATTAAATCGTCAAACTTATTATAGACAATTACTTGTAGTAATCTTATTACGTAAAGTTCTTTATATTGTCGATGTAAATAATCATAATCTCACATTGGATTTAACGTGACTTTTTTGTTCCCCTTGTTATTATACTGTTCAAGTAACAAATTTGAAAAATAATATACTTAAATGTATATTGATAAGATATTTTATTTCTTCTTTTAATCTCTACATTTATTAGCTTCCATTCTCAAAACAATTTCCAAAAGGAACAAATCTTTATTTTACCATTTTTATCCATAAATAAAATCTTGGAAATTATATACATCGTTTGCATAATCTCATTATTAAAAACTTTATCATCACTCCTCTTAATCATAATATCTTCCATTTTGCAATTTCATTATATTCTAAGGTTAGTTTTCTCATACCTATGTTCGAATATTCCCTCGATTCTTGTGCAAAGCCGGAGTCAAGAATTGAAACTTACAACTTCGAGTGATAATTTGTACACATTCAATAGATTTGATCGAAGCCATTCAATTTTATTGAACTCGTAAATTTTAAGCTCTGTCATTTTTTTAGTGGTGAACTAATTGTAAAAACATTGTACATAATTACGTAATATTGAATATTAGTTGTGTGTATATATCTCTGCTCACGCTGATTTCTTATTAATTTTTTAAACCAGTTGTTTAGACACCAATAATTAATTTCAATGGAGCCCATTGCAGACGTGGTAAGAGAAAAAATATTTCTATTTTTTTTGTATATTTGACTATCTATATTACCTTTTCAACAACTTATTTCATGAAATATTTTTAAAAATAAGCAGATTTTAGAAGTTTGATCAAACGTCGTACAAATTGTTTTTGTTGTTGTTGTAGAGTTGCAATTTGAAAGTGAACATCCATTGTGATACCTGCAAAATGAAGATGATGGAAGTGTTGCACTCTGTACGAGGTAATTAGTATAAATTTGTTTAATGTAATCTAATATGTTAAATAGGTAATTAGTAATCAATTTTATTAAGTTTTGAGTTATCAATATAATTTTACTAGGTTCTCAATTAATACTTATAAAAGAAATTTTACCTATTTTATCTTATAAAGAATTTGATTATATAAAAATCTTTCATATTGTTAGTACATAAAACTTAAATTCTTCGTAAATAAGTTTGA
The DNA here is from genome assembly GCF_000226075.1 of Solanum tuberosum. Taxonomy (NCBI): domain Eukaryota; kingdom Viridiplantae; phylum Streptophyta; class Magnoliopsida; order Solanales; family Solanaceae; genus Solanum; species Solanum tuberosum. The sequence continues at coordinate 499,219 of NW_006239132.1, forward strand.
CATGAAAAAAATGGAGTTGATAGGTTTTGAGGCGCATGCATTTATGAACTTGTCATGACATGTGTGGCTTGAGTATAATAAAATATTTATTCACGCATAACTAAGTGTTTACTTATTAGGACAAATATTTCATATCGACTGACTCTTGATTCAGAATTCGCTTTCTGTATAGGAGTATATGCATTGACAATAGATGCAGAAAAAGGAATAGCAAATGTTTGTGGGGAGGTGGATCCAAACAGGTTGTTATTAGCATTGTTAAAGTCAGGTCAACATGCAGAATTAATAAATGTGAAATTGAAGCATCCTTCTCTTAGTAATCCAAGAAATCAATATGGACACAATAATTATGGCCATATTGGACATGGCTATAATAACTATAATTCACTAGATGGACCGTATGGCTACAATAATCATGCATTGGATGAGCGAAGCTCTTACTATCCTACTAGAGGAGCCATGGTTGATCAACCTTATTATGGTTCAAGCTACCACAACTCTTCTCCTTATGTTGGCTATGAATCGTCTTCGTACCTGAATCGACCTCTAATCACGGATCATGTCATCAGAGAAGAACCTATGAACTGGTGTAGTATAATGTGATGAAATGTAGACTTGATGGTCTCGACATTTTAAGTTTATAGTATTGGACTCGTCAAACTTTTAAAATGACGAGTTCAAAATCTATTGTTGGTTGTAATTTTAGTATTGAACTCATAGTATATATGCCAATAACATAAAGTGAATCTTTCATTTTTTATTTTATAATCACCACATTTATGGCCATGGCTATAACAACAACTACCAATAATATTGCACTAGATGGCCCTATGGCTACAACCATATTGAAATGCATTGAATGATCCTTGGTTGATCAACTTTACTATGTACTTTACCGGCACTAGCGGAACGCCATGTCTATTTATTATTATTGTATTTATATCGATTTTTACTTGTGGACCATATCATCAGAGAAGAATCCATGAATTGGTGAAGTATTCTTTGATGAAGATACAAATATGAGACGTAAACATTACAGTTTTAACCTTTCATGTTTTTATCTTCATTCCTCGTACTTTTAGAATTGTAAATATGTTTTTATCTACATTGATTGTACTTTTAGAATTATAAATTTAGAATCTACTATTTGTTGGAATCTTAAAGATATTCCATATGTATATCTATGTTATTTATCCAAAATACATGCTCGATTAGATATAACGAACGATTTATTTAACGACTTGTGTACATGGACTTCTCTTACGCTAGTTATTCTAATTTATAGTTCTTTTGTTTAATAGGTCTTTTCAAGAACTGATCAATCAAATAAACATATAAATAAAATTTTGTTCTAATGATTCTTTTTCAAATATGCTAATACGAGATGCTTTATGCAACAAATTACCTTTTCTTTTTCCTTCAAAATTTGCCTTATTTTTATTTTAGTATCCTTATGTAATTAAACAAGTACAATAGTGCAACTAGCCTGCTATCTAAACTTGAGGTTTAATTTGTGGAATTAAAAGTCTAACTGAAATATTTTAAGTACTACTACTAGCATTATCACTAGTACCTAATTATCGTAGTCTAAGTTGTAGTTGCATATCTTTATTTTAATATATGCTTAATTCATCAAAGGTCACTTGCGTAGGACACACGCTTAAATTAAGATACATTTATTAAAAAATAAAACGGAACTAGAGCATAGCTATACAAGTACGATTAAAATAATAGCGTTGGTTCAAATATTATATTTATATTATTATTTTTATTAAATATCCACAAATTATTAGTTTAAAATCCATTATGTAGTTTATATGAACTCGAATTTAAAACTGATGTAAGTTTTAAATCTTAGACTCCACTATCGTTAATGTACTATGTATTTTAAGGAGTCATTATAAATGAATCAATTTTATGTCCATCTTTATCCAGCTTAAACTTATTGTCCTTTCTTTTCGTATAATTTAATTGAACCTTCTTGCTTCTTATCCATTTGCAGGGTCAGTAATATGATCAAGCTGACGCATATAATTTTTTAAACATGTTATATAGTCAAATTATAAAATAGAATAAAAAGAACTACAACTAGCAAGACTTTGTTTTTTTAATGTACACTTGATAAAATACACTTTAATAGTATATTTTATAAAAGGATCAAATTCATTTTTCAACGATTAATTAATGACTAAAGTAGGGGTAATAGCTAGTTATTTACTTGCATGATTTTTCTCCCCAAGTTCTTTTTTTTTTTGTTTTTTTTTTATGTTTGGAGTTTGTATTAGAGCCTCGATTAAATTTGAATCGCGCACTACAGTACTCATTTGAGGGTGATGACGTTCCCAATAGAATTTTTTTATTTCTAGAATCTAAATTCAAAACCTCTAATTAAGGGTGAAACAGTTCCACCACTACACCATAATTCATGTTGGTTTCATAAGTTATTCACTTGTATGACTTAGTTATAAGTCTGATTTGAAGAGAGTGAAGTGTATGCATAATTGTATAGAGCCTTGGCGGAGTAAGTATATTACCAATTAAGTTTGTAAAACAAAACAATAACAAAAAAAATATGCTAAAAACTATAAAGAAGAGTGCAAGTAATAACAACAAATAATACCATAATTGAATCAAAGAAAATAACTGATACTCATAAGTGAAAGCTCAAAAATATTTGATTACCTACGGACCTTTTATCTTAATTCTCGATCTTCATATTTTTTTATTATGTCCTCGATCAATTGCAAGTGAATCATGTCTTGTCTAATCACCTCCCTCAATACTTCTTCGGCTATCTTTCCCTCTCTAATTCCCGCTATAGTCAATCTCCCACACCTCCTCAATCCTCACTATAACATCTGTGCATAATCTCTTCATATGCCAAAACTATTTCAGTCCCGCATTTCTCATTTTATACGTCACATATTACCATCCTTACCTTATTTTGAATATAGCTTATTCTTGATCCTATCTCTTTTTTGTCTACAAATCCATCTCAATATTCTTATTTCAATCATTTAAATGTTTTTAAGCGTGTGAATTTTTGATCGATCAACATTCAGTCCCACACGATATAGCTAATCGTATTATAAAACTTACTTTAAATTTTTCTATTTTTAAAATTTTAGTCCAAAACTTTTGATTAAAGATTGGATCTAAATTTATTTTCAGTAAGTTTTTTACCCTAAATACTTATACCCGGGACTCTGTTTCCAGCAAGCCAACATACTCTGCCATCGACATAATTGCCGACGTAACCCGCCGGAATCCAATTTCCCGACCGGCGAATCCATGGAAACGGTAACCGTACATTCGAGCCAATGGGACAGAGTGACGGAGCTGACGAAATTGGCTCAGGAAAGAAACACCGATCCATTGGTATGGGCCATGGAGCTTTCCTCCAGCCTCAACTCCGCCGGCATCTCTATGCCGTCGACCGACGTTGCCGAACTTCTCGTATCTCATATTTGTTGGTCCAATAATGTTCCTAATGCTTGGAAGCTTCTAGAGAAAGCTTTGGTGTTTAGAATTGTCCCTCCTCTGTTCGTTCTCGCCCTTCTCTCTACAAGGTCATTTTCTTCCTCTTCAATTTTTCAAATTTTGTACTTTTCGTTTATGAAATTGATTTCGTCACAAATTGAAAAAAAAGAGGAGAATTGCATTAGGTTGATGTCTGAATTTGATCAACAATTTGAAAATGGAGTTGAATAGAGCTGGCAGATGGGTTAATATGATCCTCATATAGTATAGGAGGGTAAGTAATATGTAAGAATTAAGTAGGTGTTTGGCTATGTTGTTGTGTTTGGCCATGAATACAAATTGGAATTACTTTTTACTCTTTGTGAGTAATTTGGAGTGAAAAAAAGAAGAGTATAAACACCTTTTTGTTGTTTATCAAATTCTTGAAAATTCTGGAATTCAATTTCAAGATGAATTTCAGAGTTCTATGGCCAAACGTGAACAGATCCGGAAAAAAGGAGAAGGAGAATTGCATTAGGTTGGTGGAATAAAAAAGGTCTAACTTTGATTACCAATTTGAAATGGAATTGAGTAGAGCAGAATGAATATTGGGGGATTTGAGGCATAATTAATTGATTTATTCATTTAATCTATTTTGTTGTATTGACTTTATTTCCTTGTGATTTCATCCCAAATATAAAAACGAAGAGAATTGCATTAGGTTGATGGCTGGCATTTGATCAGCAATTTGAAAATGGAGTTGAATAGGGCTGAACAGATGGGGGATTCGAGGCAAAGTTCAGGGGGTTAATATGATCCTCACATAGTTTAGGAGTGTAAATAATATGGAAAAGTTAGTGAGCGTTTGGCCGTGTTTCATTGTGAAATTTGAAAAAAAAGTAGTTTTTTTTTTCAACTCCAGAAAAAAGTGAAAAAATTTCTTGGCAGCTAATAAGACCATTGCATAATTTAAATGTGTAACTAACAGTTTCGTCATATTATTTACACTGCTGGGCCATTTTCTTGCCCTTCAATTTTGTGCTTTTTACTAACAGCCTGGAAATCGAGGAGAATTGCATTAGGTTGATGTCTGGCATAAAAAAGGTCTAACTTTGATTACCAATTTGAAATGGAGTTGAATAAAGCAGGACGGATAGTGGGGAATTTGAGGCATAATTAATTGATTTATTCATTGAGTCTATTTTATTGTATTGACTTTATTTCCTTGTGTATTACAGAGTAATTCCTGCTCGAAGGAGCTATCCGATGGCATACAGGCTGTATATGGAACTTCTAAAAAGATATGCTTTTTCATTACCATCTCTAATTAATGGTCCAAATTATCAGAAGTAAGTTTCATTCTCCTATTTCAAGTCATTTTCTTGTATTCTTTTAGTTTGATCCATAAGAACTTGTTTTTTTTTTCTTTTGTTAGGTGCTTTAGACTATATTTTTTATTTCTAGGATCGGTAGTTTGATGTTCTTCTACCTCTCAAGGTAGGGGACAAGATCTGCGTACAGCCGTACACACTACCCTCCCCAAACCCCATTTGTAGGACTACACTTGGTATGTTGTTATTATTGTTTGTGGTGGTGCTAGCGGTTCAATGTTTTGGAAAAGGCTTCTTGGTACTGAGACTTCATGGTTCATACCAGTCCTACTATCAAGTGCTATATAATGGCCCAAAATCTAAAAAAATGTAGTTTGTGTAATGTTTTACTGTTTCAACTCAACACAAGAATGGAAATGAACTGATAGATTGGATATCACTTCAACTAGACTACAAAATATAGAATCAATGGAACAGTAAAAGAAATGGGATAAGAGGAACAAATTTAGAAGGGGCTCTATATGGAACTTCTAAAAAGATATGCTTTTTCATTACCATCTCTAATTAATGGTCCAAATTATCAAAAGTACATTCCATTCTCCTATTTCAAGTCATTTTCTTGTATTCTCTTTAGATTGATCCATAAATTATTATTTTTATGGATGATGGTTTGATGTTCTGTAAAAGCCTTCTTTGGTACTGAGACTTCACGGTTCCTCTTGGTCCTACTATCAAGTGCTATATAATGTCCCAAAAACTAGAAAAATGCAGTTTGTGTAGTGTTTTACTATTCCAACTCAACACAGTAAAACGGAAATGAACTAATAGATTGGATTTCACTACTCAACTGGATTTCAAAGGAAATATAGAATCAGTGAAACAGTAAAATAAAAACTCAGCATATTACATTTCTACTGCTACTTCATATTTATAGCTAGGTCTTGCTTCTTCCAAATCCTTCTTCACTCTTCACGTACTCCTTATCCAGGCTGCCAAACGAGATCACTGTTGGAGGTTTGTGTATTCTTGTGCTTTGCCTTAAAATTTTGTTCTCCCGGAAACACATTACCTGGCTGCTGACTGTGTTAGTTGACTGGACCTCTTCTGTTAAGGTGTTCATAACAGTTTGAATTACTTTGGACACAGTGGCTCATGTCTCACTGTATAATAATTTCCTTGGACACTCATTGAATCTTCAAACTGTAACAACATAGTCTATGATGTGTCCCAGAGTATTACCTTTTTTGCTATTGAAGTATTAATTTGGCACAACTCTTTTTTCCAATTGTCTCTTTTTGTCAATGGAGGTTCTTTTGTTCCTTTTCTGGTTTTCAATATCTTCTCCTTTTCATTCAGAGTGAGGTCCCGTAAATTTATGCCTCAATCTGTTGTGCAAATGCTATCTCAAGTGAAATTTCTTGGAGATAATTTTTTCATTTTATGGTCCGGTGAATGTTTGTCCTCCTATTTTTCCTGGGAGGTAAACAGATGTCCATGTGGATGAAGACCAATACTAATATTCTTGACTGATTCAAATTTCCCAAATTAATTTTTGTTTTGAGCTAGTTTAATTTTTGCGGATGAATTTCAGTAGAAGAGTTAACATGTCTGGAGGTGCTATTGCAGGATTATGGAATCAATAAATGATACTCTTCATCTTTCCCGGATATTTGAACTCCAGGGATCTGAAAGTGGAATGCATGTGATTGAATATGTTTTCACGGTTGTATGTCAGTTACTTGATGCCTCACTTGATGATGAGGGGCTGCTGGAACTGACTGCTGAAAAGAAGTCTAGGTGGCCAGTTGCAACTCAAGAAATGGAAATCAGCAATCATGATGGCTTTGCTGGGAAAAGAGTTGAACATCGTGAAGGATTATGTAGAATGAACACTGTACTGGCTATTGAAATAATTGGCGATCTTTTTGGGGACAAACTGACATCCATGATTCTTTACTTGGCACGTAGGAACATGTAGGATGAGTAGATGACAGAGATTCCTTCATTAAGTTGTGTGCTGTATCAAATATCAACATGTCTATTACTAATGCTTTGTTTCTTACAATTCTGTCGAGCTATGAGAGAAGTAGTGCTTAACAAAATGCTCATTATGCTAGCCTAAGAGATATTATTGATAGCTAAACATTGTTTTTTTTTTCTTTCTTTAGGCCCACACATTGGGATTCTTTCATGCAGCACTTTCACCTTCTAGTGTCAAACTCGTCAGCTTTAAGAAACTCTAAGAATATTTCTCCGGAGGCTTTGGTACTGTTGATATCCAAAAACCGTGGAGTCCTCTCCAGAGAATGCAAAACAAGCTCACGGAAATTTCTTCATGCTGTTATGGCTTCTGGATCACTTGCACTTTCTGCTAGTCGGTTTGATGATGCTAGTACATCAGTTCTCTGGCTACCGATTGATCTCTTTCTTGAAGATACCATGGATGGATCAAAAGTGGCAGCTACAAGTGCTGCTGACACCCTTACTGGTAAATACTGTAGTCAATGGTCTAAGTTCAATATTGAATATACCCTATTGTGTTTTGCTAAACTGGAGTTATTGTGCAGGTCTGGTGAAGGCTCTGCGGGCAGTTAACTGTACATCGTGGAAGAACACATTTTTTGGGTTGTGGATTTCAGCCCTTAGGCTTGTTAATAGAGTAAGAATCAATTAAGATATCCCTTCTTTCATCAGCTTTATCCAGGTTGCTAGATGGCAGAAAATTATGCTTCCTATCCATCCTGCCATTTTCCTTCTTCAGCTCTAGGTCTTCTTTTGTAACACGATTTTCCTTATGAGTGCTTGCAAGTTTCAAAGTTCTGTAAACCACACTAATTTATTAGTTAAGGACTAACTATAGGGTTTCCTTCTTACCCTAGAATTTTATTCCTTTGTATAGAATGTTAAATGAAACTATTTATCAGAACTGAAACTGCAGTTCCGTATTTGAGCTGGTCAAATTTAATGTTAGCTTCATTTCGATATTGAAAATATACTAAATAACTGCTTTTGGTCAATTTAGGAAAGGGATCCCAGTGAGGGTCCAGTACCTCGTCTTGATACTTGCTTATGCTTATTGTTGTCTATTACACCGCTAGCAATTACCAACATTATTAAAGAAGAGGAAAATGATAGCAGCACTAGTGATCAAAGAACAGAGTCCACAGGAAAACATCGTCAGGCCTTGGTTTCTAGCTTACAGCAACTGCATGATTATGAAGGCTTGTTGACCCCACCACTGCCTGCAATTCCTTTGGCAAACCAAGCTGCTTTGAAAGCAATGATGTTCCTCTCAGGGCTAAGTGGGGGAAGTGAGTATTTTGATGGGATGAGATTGAATGACATGCCTGTCAATTGTGGTGAGTCCAGTAGATTTCAAGAGAGGCTTGTGTCAGCCTTGTATCACTTGCTGCCTGGATTCCATCTTGTATTCTTTTCAATTTAACCAAGTTCTAGAATTTGCTTCCTCTTTATTCCCACAACCCCATCCATGTGGTTGGTGACCTTTTCGAGAATATTTTTACCTCTCTCAGCTATTCCTCTGTCCTTCACCCTTGCCTTTGTTTTACTTTTTAAATTTCTTACCTTTAACTTTTGGGCAGATTTGCTTTTAGACTATGTTGGGAACTCCTAACCAATCTAGTGCATCTCTTATTTAACTCTTATATGCATAAGTATGTTATACTGGTAGTGTATGCTAATCATCTGTAATTATTTCTAGCTGGGAGCTTGTGGCACCTTATTGTTGAGGCTTGCATTGCTAGAAACATTTTGGATACGTCTGCTTATTTATGGCCGGGATATGTAAAAGGTCAATTCAATCAAGTGCCTCGTAACATGTCAGGCCCATCGCCTAGCTGGTCATCATTGATGAAGGGGTCTCCCCTAACTGCTCCAATGGTCAGTGTATTGGTTTCAACACCCGCTTCAAGGTATTAGAAGTTGACAATAAGAATGTTTTTCTTTATTTCTGGTTTGCTCACTTCATCCCATCATTTGCCAAGGTTAGTTGGTCCATGCAGTAGTGGTTGTTCCCCAGTGGCCGTTTTTGATTTCAAATTAGGAGTTTTCTACATATTCAGAGCTAAACGATATAAAATCTGTTTGTAGCTGGAAAATAGCATGATTCTTAAAAAAAGCCTCTATAGATTTAAGCAGTAATTATATTCCATGCCACTGGTTTGTGGTTTCTTTTAAGGTCGTATTTGGAGTTCTCAAGCATATTCAGAGTTAAAAGATGTGTTATAAAAAACAGTTTATAATTAGAAAATAATGGGTTTATAGTTTTTACTTAAGAAAACATCTGCAGATTGTAAGTATTCACATTTGGTGCACTCCAATTGAAAGAGAAGCTGACCTTTAACATCAAATATTCCCAGTGGCTAAGCTCTTGAAACTGCATCTTCTGGGGCTTTGGAGCAGGTTTAAGGATAAATCAACCAGTTGGATTTCTGTTTTATCAATCTAAATTGCTGAGAGTATGCATGTCGGTGGTCATATATTGGGAATTGCAGTCATATCATTAAGTAGAATTATTTTCCCTTGTTTCTCTTAGCTATAACCTGGTTTTCAGTTGAAAATCCTTCTCTTTTGAAGTCTGGGAATATCAAATGCTCTTTCTTGAAATTTATGTTGTATGACAACTGAATTTAAGCTCATGGATTTGATGGAAGCTTAGCAGAAATAGAGAAAATATATGAGATTGCTGTCAATGGTCCAGCTGAAGACAAGATTTCTGCCGCTACTATTCTCTGTGGGGCTTCTCTTGCTCGTGGTTGGAATATACAGGTAATATTGAACTAGTATTAGCAGTAAAACCTTAAAACTATCTTCAGCTCCGGAAACCTCTTTGAGAGCCTGCATTTTTGCTTGATTTTTTTCTAATAAACCTTGTTTCTTGTTTTCCTTTTCCTACCCTCCCATAAACCCATGACAAGAAGGAAAAATTTCATGACCTTAGCACAAGTGTCCTCCCAAACAAACGATTATTGCACAGAGGAAAGAACAACCTTAACTAAATGAATAAAAAAAAAATATATATTAATCTTTAGTTTTTTTTTTAAAAAAAAAAATAACAGCCATAGTTAAATGAATAATGTAATTAGTAAACAAGGCTGAGAAGCACTGCCAAATAGGTTGGATACGCAACCCCCTGATAAGGTTAAATTAAAGAAAGATTTTAACAAAGTTGGAGCAGAAGAACAGTCACCTGTCCACTATCACTAATCTTGTAAATGACAATGAAGAGGCTGAATGAAGGTATTGATCTCCATATCATCTCTGGTGGGTGGGGTGTTTGTGTGACTGGGAGAGAGTATACCTGGTGTGTATTCTCTACAAGAGCCGAATTAGATAAAGCAGGCTGCCCACTTCTAGTGGCTCACAAGCAGTGTTATGAAAAGCGAAAAGTGCAAAAAAGCTCTAAGGTCCATTGGGGCCTTAATCGCAATACATATATATATATACCAAGACTTAATAATTATAAGCATGAATAACAAATATATGGACAAAGAAATTGTTTGTTTTTACGAAAAAGTGAAATATCATTGGCTTAACGTCGCCTCTTCAGGAGATGCTCATTCACAAGGAAAAGTATGTCTTAGATCCTTGATGATGACACTAAAAGTGCACATTAAGCGAGGCAAAGCTCTCAACGCGTTTTGAGTGTCGCCTTAGGGCTTAAGTGCGCCTTTAATAACACCGCTCACAAGAGTTTTTAATAGAGAGATATAGAAGAAGGGAGCAGCTGTGATCAAGTGTTTGCTGGTAGAAGTGAATGGTAGATGATGAAGATTTTTTTATTTTTTTTAAATTTCCAGGATTGCAATCCTGACGATGTATATATAAATCATGTAGAAGCACAACAAAAGGGGGGGACTTCGCCTTAACCCCAAATATACATCAACGATTGTCAAGTAATCCTTGCAAAAAGGGGAATGTTTAAGCATGCCACTGTTTTATATTCCCGCATATCTAGTGAGTAGTGATCATACAATTAGCTTACAAAAAAATTGGCTTTGTCGTATCTTATCCTTATGCTAGGTAATTGCATCTTGTCTAGCAAATAAGCAGTGGGAATAGCAAACGCAAAGATAACTCTCCAGTGCTGTCCCTGGCTATGCCTCCTATTCCAGCCTTTCCGTTATGCTCCAGAAAACATCCATCTGTGTTAAGTTTAATCGTTCCAAACCTGCAAATAACATCATTAAAGGGTAGTTTAGATTTAAATGAGTCTCCAAGATAAGAAAGACATTTTGAATGAAGTACTTTTATGCCAAATGTTTTTCCATATAGGATCTGACACTCTAGTTTTCCTTATGCAATTCCAAGCAGAGTTATTTGAATAGACGCCATCACTAGTAGCCCCCCAAATCAAGAAATCACTTCTACTACCAATTTTAATATTGGTGATATGCTGAACCAGTCACGCGGCAACACATCTTGTAGTCTCTGTACATCCCAAACCTGATTGTTGATGAAGTTTTTCACTTGAATTTTGATAGAGTGACTTTGGTCAGGAGTGCAAGTTGCTAAAGATCCATAGCCTGTCCAGTTGTCCCACCAAAACTACAATCTCCTTTTCGGATGTTCCAGATCATATTGTGCTCAACTTTTGATCTGGTTTGAGTAAGATTCTTCCAAATATGAGAGTTACCAGATACCCAAACTTTAGCAACAAGATGAGATTGGATACAATACTTGGCCTTAGTGAATTTAGCCCACAAAGTATCTTGACACCTGAACCCCCACCACTTCTTGATATTGAGGATATCACAAATGTCTTTCATGTTTCTCATACCTAATCCACCTTCATTTCTCGGGAAACACATGCTCTTCCACGAGCTCCAATGATATTTATCTTTATCTGTTGTGGAGCCCCAAAAGAACCTATTGAAATGTCTCTCCATGAGCTTGATAATACCTTTAGGAGGAGTTAAAACAGTAAGAGTGTATATAGGCAATGATTGGAGGACATGTTTAATGAGAATGTATTTTTTTGTTGGTTTCCCACCCGGTGTCCGGTACCCACATTGGAGCCCGACTAAATCCGGATTCGCGCCGGGAAGTCCCACATTGGGGGGTAAAGCGCTCCCTAACAAAGGCGACTCCGTACCCAAGGGGGCTCGAACCCGAGACCTCTTGGTTAATGAGAATGTATTTGCCTCCATATGAAAGCATGTTTCTTTGCCAACCATTGAGTCTTTTGACAACTTTCGATAACAACTTCTCAAAATATTCATTCCTTTTCTTCCCAACATAGATAGGGCATCCAAGATAATCAAAAGGAAACTCCTTGTTAAGGAAACCAGTGGAACTTCTGATTTTGTTAATCCTACTAGGTCCTGTACCTGGAGCAGTAAGGAAAAAACATTTATTTTTGTTCATTTTCTGGCCTGAACTTTTTCCATACCAGTGAATTTGCTTCATAATCATCATAATGGATTTGGTATTCCTACTAGTGAATATCACAATGTCATCAGCATACGATAGATGATTAATAGTCGTCCCCTTCATGGGCATAGTAAAAGGTAAGAAATGATTATTTTGAATAAGTCTGTTAAGCAATCTAGCTAAAACTTCAGCACCAATGATAAAAAGAGAAGGAGAGAGAGGATCACCTTGTTTGAGTTCTTGTGAAGAAGTAAAAAAACCATTTCTTGTGCCATTAAGAATGATGGAATACCAAACATTAGATAATATGCCCATGAACAGTTTAGTAACATCTAAGGAACCCTCCAGTGTAGAGATGGTGAAGATTGAAGAAGAGAATAAAGCAACATTTTCTGTTGAGATGAAGTGCTATCTGTTTCTGAAGGAACCCTCCTTTTAGATGTTGAGAAAAAATAGTTTCCTTTTGAGAAGCTCTCGCTACAATTAGGACTGCTGAAATTTATTTGGATCTGAAAACTACACAATATACTCTCCTCAGGGATGAGATCATTTTTCATATATCTATAGTATATTTGGTTTTACTTTGCAAATAAATTCAGATGAAGGCATCCTGTTCAAATAACTGGTGTCCTAAAGTCATTCTCAAGTTCAAAACTGGTATCTTGTATGTTTCATTTCTTGTCTATCACACCCATTTCACTGTGTTTTCATCTACATGCTTGCAGGAACATGCGGTTCTATTCATCACTAGGCTTCTTTCACCTTGTGTTCCTTCTGATTATTCTGGAACTGATAGCCATTTGATTAGCTATGCTCCTTTTCTGAATGTTCTTGTTGTTGGTATAACATCTGTAGACTGTATCCAGATATTTTCTTTGCATGGATTGGTAGGTAATTCTTCAGCTGTACTTTTCTTTTTCTGAAATATGTTTGTGCCATTCATATGTTAATGTCGGTGAAAATCACTTTGGCACATATCAGATACTGGCATATTGTTGCACTACTGATCTCTCCGATTGACAAATGTGCAGAAGCAATTTGTCCTCTGTGCACCATTTCAACATTTGTTGTTGGTTTCACTAATGAATCAATCTGTGCACCATTTCAACGTTTATTATTGGCTTAACTAATGAATTGAAACATATCCATTAGTTACTTCCTGTTCTACATGTTGAAATCTGTGTATGGAAGACCTATACAACATGTTTGAAAGTTGAAACTACACTAACACCGAAGCCTGGGACCCTGGACATATTGCTAGCATTTCTTATTGATTCTGGGCCAGAAATGGTTGTTAGAAGTGTCTTCCCGTCAAATCCTGATGCTTGCCTCTTTAATGTATTTTTGCTAGTTCTATAGGCAATTGATACCTGAACAATGATTTGAAGAACTAAATTCTGTTGACAATAGGTTTTGAAAAAAGTACACTGAGTAGCAACTGGGCTTAAGATACAGATGGAGAAACCAACGTATGTGCTGATGTTGTACTTAAATTTCTTTCAGGTTCCACAGCTTGTTGGTGCATTGATGCCAATTTGTGAAGCCTTCGGTTCTTGTCCACCCAATGTGTCATGGACTCTTATGTCGGAAGAAATTACTTCACATGCCGTTTTCTCGAATGCATTCACACTTTTATTGACATTGTGGAGGTTTGATCAGCCACCGCTTGAGCATGTCACGAGAGATGTTCCTGTGGGATCCCATCTAACTCCTGAATACCTATTGCTGGTTCGCAACTCCCAGTTGGCATTCTCTGAAGATTTGCTGATAGATCAAAGCAAAAGCAAGCAATTGTCTAGAGTTGTCAGTCAATTACCTAGAGAACCCATATTTATGGATTCTTTTCCTAAACTAAAATGTTGGTACCGGCAACATCAAGCATGTATTGCGTCACCTCTCTCAGGTCTCGTCCCTGGAACTCCTGTTCATCAGATAGTTGAAGCACTGCTGGACTTCATGTTCCGAAAAATAAATAGTGCTGGTCAGTCCCTTATACCTCCAACTTCAAGTGGTAGTAACTCATCTGGGTCTGGAAATGAAGAGATATCTCCTCATCTTAAGCTGCCCGCTTGGGATATTTTGGAAGCTGTTCCTTTTGTGCTTAACGCTGCTCTCACGGCATGTGCTCATGGGACCTTGTCACCACGTGAACTAGCCACAGGTTAGTCATTTGACATAATGTCTACAATTAGGCTTCAAGAATAATCGTTATGCTTGATAGGCACACATCTAAAAATGGTATACACTAGAACACCCACACAAATGGACACTTAAGCCAGTTGTCAGAGCTACAGCCTACAAGGCACATCGTACAATGCCTGAATGCTGCTCCCCCCCCGACCAAAAAGAACAAACAAAATAGAAAAGAGTGAATATTGATAGACCCTATCTATTCGCCATGCAACACAGTGAAAGAAGATAGAAAGAGGAGGAAAATTCACATGACACACTTGAACTTATCTCATAGCTGATGTTGTATTTTTTTATGAGTTCTATGAGTTGGTATATTGAGCGCTGCACTTTCTCTATCTCAGGTCTTAAGCATCTAGCTGACTTTCTTCCTGCATCTTTGGCAACGATTACAAGTTACTTTTCAGCTGAAGTGACGCGGGGTATTTGGAAGCCTGCTTCTATGAATGGAACTGATTGGCCAAGTCCTGCTGCAAATTTAGCAGCAGTGGAACAACAAGTTAAGAAAATCCTAGCTGACACTGGTGTTGATGTCCCAAGTCTCTCTGTAGGTGTGCACTTATCTGATTTCACCTGATCACCTAATCCTTTTAAGACAAGGAACTATAGGCATAAGAGAATACTTCTCCTCCTCTTTTCTTCTAACCTATGGGCTAAGTTACCACAGTGACAAGTTGATCACCCGTTAAAAATTTCTCAAAGGAATGGTGAGGAATCAGACAGTAGTAGACTGAACGTGAACCTACTCCCACCCCCTTCTTTTTCCGTTCCTTTTTGTCATGGCATTGATGTTTGGTTTTGGGGGATTAGATCTCTGATCTCCTGTTTTGACATATTGAATAATATTGCCTGAGCTAAATAGCTAACAAGGGTTGTCTGTCGATTCTAACATTGATGCATCAGTTAAAAAAACCGTCCTGGCTTGCTATGTGATAGACCTGGACTGCCATATCTATCTAATATATACATCTGTGTGTAGGAGGAAGTAGGTGCAGGGAATTTAACTATTCATTCATTTATTTCGATGTTTAGCTAATGCTATGTGTTTGTAGGTGGAAGTTCTCCAGCTATTCTTCCTTTGCCTCTGGCAGTCCTTGTGAGCCTCACCATTACATATAAACTTGATAGAGATACTGACCGCTTTCTGAACTTGATGGGCGCAGCAGTGAGTAACCTGGCTACAAGTTGTCCTTGGCCATGTATGCCTGTTATGGCTGCTCTATGGGCTCAAAAGGTTAGACGCTGGAGTGACTTTCTTGTTTTCTCTGCATCCCGAACTGTTTTCCACCACAGCAGTGATGCAGTGGTTCAACTTCTTCGGGTCTGCTTTACAGCTACACTAGGTATAGGTACATCTTCTATAGAAAGCAACGGTGGGGTCGGTTCTCTTCTTGGTCATGGATTTGGTTCGCATTTTTCTGGTGGCATATCTGCTGTTGCCCCTGGTATACTCTACTTGCGTGTTCATAGAGCTGTCAGAAATGTCATGTTTATGTCAGAAGAGATCGTCTCCCTTTTGATGCATTTTGTCAGAGATATTGCAGATAGTGGAGTCCCTGCTAAGGATTTGGAGAAACTCAAGAAAACTAGAGGTGAGATAAGGTCTCTCTCTAGTCAGAAAACAGATAGTGGATTCCCTGCATCTTGTCACGTCTCTCTGGCTGCAGCTATGGTCCGTGTCAAGCTTGCAGCTTCATTGGGTGCTTCATTAGTTTGGATTACAGGTGGTTTAAGTCTAGTCCAATCTTTGCTGAAAGAAACATTGCCATCTTGGTTTATATCAGCACATAGGTCAGAGCCTAACGGTGGTGTCTCAGAAGGAATGGTTGCAAGGCTAAGGGGTTATGCCCTTGCATACTTGGCAGTGCTGTGTGGAACATTTTGTTGGGGGGTGGATTCCTCGTCACCCACATCCAAATGGCGACCAAGTATGCTCGGAGCACACTTGGAATTTCTTGCGAGTGCATTAGATGGCAAAATATCACTTGGTTGTAACAAGGCTACATGGAGAGCATACGTGTCGGGGTTCATAAGCTTGATAGTGGGATGCACACCAAGCTGGCTTCTGGAGGTGGATCTTCAAGTTTTGAAGAGGCTCAGCAAGGGATTGAAACGGTGCGACGAAGAAGTATTAGCTCTGGCGCTTTTGGAAGCTAGTGGTGTTGGTGCTATGGGTACTGCTGCTGAAATGATTATAGAGGGGAGCTTGAACTTTGCTAGATGAGCATTCAAGGAGGACTGGTAATGTAACATAGTCTTTTAGATTATCAGTAAAGCTTTGTACAATTTTTTATTGTGTAAATGTTGAGAGGACAGATATAGAAGTTAGCAACCCTTCTATAGATCAGTTGAGTTTTGATTGGACTATCTTACTTTTTTGTTTCCTGACATAAGTTCAAATAGAGTTGGTCATACATATTTCGGAAAATTCATTGATTAATATACACAAAAAATTGAGATAATCCTGAATTTTGGTTTTATGAAACATAAGCTCCAAAAAAAAAGTGACTTGTGTCTTTTTAAAACAATGAGTATCATTCAATAGGTCCATTAACAATGGATGCAAAAAATTCGAGCTCAAATAGAGTAGGTCATGCATGTTTAGAAAAATTCATGAATTAATATACACAGAAAATCGAGAGAATTTAAATTTTTTATTTTTTGTGAGACAAACTCTAAAAAAAAAGTGACTTCCGCATTTTGAAAATAATGAGTTTCATCTAATAGGTTGTTATCCAAGGAGCAACAAATTAGAGCTCAAATAGAGTTGTCCTACATATTTCAAAAAATTAATTGACTAATATACACGAAAAGTTTAAAATAATTTAGATTTTTTGTTTTGTGGAACATAAACTTAAAAAAAAAATTGTCCTCCGTCTTTCTAGAACAATGAATATCATTTACTAGGTCGTCACCCATGAATCCACAAAAGTTGGGCTCAAACAGAGTCAGTCACACATATATTGAAAAACTTATGAACTATAATACACATGAAAAATTGAGATAATCCCGAATTTTGTTTTGTTACACATAAACTCCAAAAAAGAGTTGTCCTCCTTTCGAAAATAATTAATATCATTTAATAGGTCGTCGCCAATGGATCCACAAAATTTGAGCTAAAATAGAGTCGACACACATATTCCAGAAAATTCAAGGACAAATACACATGAAAAATTGAAATAGTCCTGAATTCCTATTTTGTGACACAAACTTTTAAAAAGTGACTTATGTCTTTCAAAAATAATAAGTATCATTTAATAGATTGTCACTAAGGGAAGCACAAAATTTAAAGTCAAACACAATCACTTACACATATTATACAAAATTCATAGATATTAACACACAAAAGAAAGATAATCTTGAATTTCCGTTTCGTGAAACATAAACTTCAAAATTCTTGTTCACCTTTCACAAACTATAAGTATTAGTTAATAGGTCGTTACCAAATAGACCCCAAATTTGAGCTCAAATAGAGTCAGTTACACATATTCTAAATAATTGATATATTAATAAACACAAAAAATCGAGATATTCGTGAATTTCTATTTCATGACACATGTATTTCAAAAAAACAACTTTTGCCTCTCGAAAATAATGTGTATTATTTTATAGATCGTCACTAATGAATCCACAATTTGAAATCAAATGGAGTCGGTCACACATATTTCAGAAAATTCATGAAAAATCACTGACTAATACACACAACAAATTGAGATAAAGCCAAAATCCTATTGGTGAAATATAAACTATAAAAAAACAATGCTCGTCTTTCAAAATTAATGAGTATCATTTAATAGGACGCTACCAATAGACCCACAATTAAGCTCAAACGGAGTCGTTCACACGTATTCTAGAAAATTCATGGACTAACACATGAAAATCGAGATAATCGTGTATTCCTATTTTGTGACATATAAACCAGAAAAAAAATATTGTCCGCCTTTTCTGAAAAAAACTATATTAGGACCTCCGTAATGAGCTGGGGAAACATTATGTATAGTGCCACCATTTTTTCACGCATATTTTTGCATTTACGAGCCAACTTTTAGGAATTACTCAACTTTCACCATTTTTCATGTGTATTAGCCCACGGATCTTGGAATTTGGGGAATTTGGAATTTTTTCTGAAAAACTATATGAAGACCTTCGTAATGAGTTGGGGAAGCATTATGTATAGTCATGTTATTTTTTTCACGCATATTTTCACATTACGAGTAATTTTTTAGAAATTACCCGACTTTCGTCGTCTTTTATGTGTATTAGCCCAAGAATCTGGCAACTTTGGGGCACCTGGAATTTTTTTCTGAAAAAAACTATAGTAGAACCTCCGTAATGAGTTGGGGAAACATTATGTATAGTCCCACCATTTTTTTCACGCATATTTTCGCATTTACAAGCCAATTTTTAGGAATTACCCGACTTCCGCCATTTTTCGTGTGTATTAACCCAAGAATCTTGCGCTTTTTGGCATCCGAATTTTTAAAAAAAAACTATATGAGGACCTCCGCAATGAGCTGGGGAAGCATTACGTATAGTTCCGCCATTTTTTCACGCATATTTTCGCAATTACGTGCCAACTTTTAAAGATTACTTGACTTTTACCATTTTTCATGTGTATTATCCCATGGATCTAATGCTTTTGCGACACCGGAAATTTTTTCTGAAAAAAACTATAAGGACCTCCATAATAAGTTGGGGAAACATTACGTGTATTTCAACTATTTTTCACGCATATTTTCGCATTTCGAAGTCAACTTTTAGTAATTACCCGACTTTCATCATTTTTCGTGTGTATTAGCCCATAGATATGGTGCATTTTGGCACTGGAATTTTTTCTGAAAAAAACTATGTAAGGACCTCCGTAATGAATTGGAGAAGCATTACATTTAGTCCCACCGTTTTTCTCAAGCATATTTTCGCATTTACGAGCCAACTTTTAGAAATTACCTGATTTTTGTTGTTTTTCGTGTATTTTAGCCCTTAGATCTGGTGCCTTTGGGGTACCCAAAAAAATTTCTTGAGAAAATTATATGAGGACCTCTGTAATGAGTTAGGGAAGCATTACGTATAGTCCTATCATTATTTTCGCATATACGAGCCAACTTTTAGGAATTATTCGAGTTTTGTCGTTCTTCGTGTGTATTAGCCCATGGAACTAACGTCTTTCGGGCACCTAGAATTTTTTTTGAAAAAATAATATGAGGTCCTCCGTGATGAGTTTGGGAAGCATTACATAGAGTCTCATAGTTTTTTTACTTATATTTTTGAATTACGAGCCAACTTTTAGAAATTACCCAAATTTTGCCTTTTTCGTGTGTATTAGCCTATGGATCTGGCTCCTTTGGAACACCAAGAATTTTTTTCTGAAAAAACTATATGAGAACCTCCGTAATGAGTTGAGGAAGCATTACGTATAGTCCCGCCGTTTTTCACCCAAATTGTTGCATTTACGAGCCAACTTTTAGAAATTATCTAACTTTCATCGTTTTTCGTGTGTATTAGCCCATGGATCTAGCGCCTTTGGGCACCCGAAATTTTTTTCCTGAGAAAACTATATGAGGACCTCCGTAATGAGTTGGGAAAACATTACGTATAGTCTCGCTATTTTTTTCACGCATATTTTACACATCTATGATCAAGCTTTTAGAAATTATCCGACTTTTCTCATTTGTTTGTATGTATTAGCCCATGGATCTGGCGTTGTTGGGGCACTTGGAATTTTTTTCTGAAAAGACTATATGAGGAAAATCGTAGTGAGTTGGGGAAGCATGACGTATAGTCCCGCCATATTTTCACGCATATTTTCGTATTTATGAACCAACTTTTACAAATTACCCGGCTTTTGTCATTTTTCGTGTGTATAAACCCATGGACATGGCGCCTTAAGCCAGCAAATTTTTTTTCTGAAATAACTATGTGAGGACCTCTTTAATGAGTTGGGGAAACATTATATATAGTCCTGCCGTTTTCACTCATATTTTTGCATTTACAAGTCAACTTTTAGGAATTACCTTACTTTCGTCGTTTTACATGTGTATTTGCCTATGTATCTAGCGCCTTTGGGCACTTAGAATTTTTTTTCTGAAAAAACTATATGAGGACCTCCGTAATGAGTTGGGGAAACATTATATATAGTCCTGCCGTTTTCACTCATATTTTTGCATTTACAAGTCAACTTTTAGGAATTACCTTACTTTACGTCGTTTTTACATGTGTATTTGCCTATGTATCTAGCGCCTTTGGGCACTTAGAATTTTTTTTCTGAAAAAACTATATGAGGACCTCCGTAATGAGTTGGGGAAACATCACGTATAGTCCCACCATTTTTTGCATGCATATTTTCACATTTACAAGTCAACCTTTAGAAACTACCTGACTTGCATCATTTTTCGTGTGTATTAGCCCATGAATCTGGCCCCTTAAGGGCACCCAAACAATTTTTCTGAAAAAACTATCTCAGGACCTTTGAAATGAGTTGGCGAAGGATTACGTATAGTCCCGCAGTTTTTTCATGCATTTTCAAGCCAACTTTTAGGTATTACCTGACTTTCGCCATTTTTCATGTGTATTAGTCCATGGATTTGACACCTTTCGGGTACCCAAATTTTTTTTCTAAAAAAACTATGTAAGGACCTCTGTAATGAGTTGTTAAAGCATTATGTATAGACCCGTCATTTTTTCCACGCATATTTTCGCATTTTCGCGCCAACTTTTAGGAATTACCCGATTTCACCATTTTTTGTGTGTATTAGCCTATGGGTCTGGTGTCTTGGAGGCACCCAGAAACTTTTTCTGAAAAAACTATATGAAGACCTCCGTAATGAATTGGGGAAGCATTATGTATAGTCCCGCCATTTTTCATGCATATTTCGCGTTTACAAGCCAACTTTTAAGAATTACCGATTTTTGTCATTTTTCATGTGTATTAGCCTAAGGATCTGGCGCCTTTGGGCACCCACAAAAAAATTCTGAAAAATTTATATGAGGACCTTAGTAATGAGTTAGGGAAGCATTACGTATAGTCCTGCCATTTTTTTCAAACATATTTTCACATTTACGAGCGAACTTTTAAGAATTACCTGATTTTTACTATTTTTCGTGTGTATTAGCCCACGGAACTGATACCTTTGGGGAACCCGAATTTTAAAAAAAAAATTATACGAGGACCTCCGTAATGAATTGGGAAAACATTATGTATAGTCCCACCATTTTTTCACACCTATTTTCGTATTTACGAGCCAACTTTTAGGAATAACCCAACTTTTATCCATTTTCGTGTGTATTAGTTCATGGATCTGGCGTCTTTAGGGCACCCAAAAGTTTTTCTGAAAAAACTATATGAGGACCTCCGTGATGAGTTGGGAAAGTATTACGTATAGTCCTACCATTTTTTCAAGCATATTTTTGCATTTACGAGCCAACATTTTGAAATTAACCGACTTTTACGATTTTTCGTGTGTATTAGTAGCCCATGGATTTGACGCATTTGGGGCACCTAGAATTTTTTTTCTGAAAATACTATATGAGGACCTCAGAATGAGTTGAGGAAGTATTATGTATAGTCCCGTTATTTTTTCACCCATATTTTCGCATTTACAAGACAACTCTTAGGAATAACTAGACTTTCACCGTTTTTTGTGTGTATTAGCCTATGGATCTAGCGCCTTTAGGCACCAGAATTTTTTTCAGAAAAAACTATATAAGGACCTCCGTAATGAGTTAGGGAAGTATTATGTTTACTGTCGCCGTTTTTCACGCATATTTTCCCATTTTAGAGCCCACTTCTAGGAATTACACGATTTTCACTGTTTTTCGTGTGTATTAGTCCATGGATATGGCGCCTTTGGGGCACCATAATTTTTTTCTAAAAAAACTATATGAGAACTTCCATAATGAGTTAGGGAAGCATTATGTATAGTCCTACTGTTTTTTTACACACATATTTTCGCATTTACGAGCTAACTTTTAGAAATTATCCGACTTTCGTTGTTTCTTGTGTGTATTATCCTGTGGACCTGACGCCTTTGGGGCATCCAGAATATTTTTCTGAAAAAACTATACAATGACCTCTGTAATGAGTTGGAGAAGCATTACGTATAGTCCCGTAATTTTTTACACAGATTTTCACATTTAAGAGCCAACTTTTTGAAATTACCCGACTTTCATCATTTTTCGTGTGTATAAGCCAATGGATCTGGAGTCTTTGGGGACCCGGAAACTTTTTATGAAAAAACTATATAAGGGCCTTCGTAATGAGTTGAGGAAGCATTCGGCATAGTCCCACCGTGTTTTACACACATATTTTTGTATTTACGAGTCAACTTTTAGGAATTACCCAACTTTCATCTTTTTTGTGTGTATTAGCCCATGGATCTGGAGCCTTTGGGCACCTGGAAAAAATTTTCATAAAAAAATATATGAGGAACTCCGTAATGAGTTGGGGAAGCATTACGTTTAGTCCTGCCTTTTTTTACGTATTACGAGCTAACTTTTATAAATTACTTGACTTTTGCTGTTTTCGTATGTATTAGCCCATGAATCTGGCGCCTCTGGGGCACCCGATTTTTTTTTGCTGAAAAAGCTATATGAAGATCTCCATAATTAGTTGGTAAAGCATTAGGTATAGTCTTGCTACTCTTTTCATGCATATTTTTGCATTTAGGAGTTACTTTTAGGAATTACCTGACTTTCACCATTTTTCGTGTGTATTAATCCATGGATCTGGTGCCTTTGGAGAACCCAATTTTTTTTTCTTAAAAAACTATATGAGGATCTTCGTAATGAGTAGAGGAAGCATAACGTATAATCCCGCCGTTTTTTCACAGATATTTTTGCATTTATGAGCCAACTTTTAGGAATTACTCGACTTTCGCTGTTTTTCATGTGTTAATCCATGGATCTGGCACCTTTGGGCACCCGAAATTTTTTCTGATAAAACTATATGAGGACCTCTATAATGAATTGGGGAAGAATTACGTATAGTCCTGTCGCTTTTTATGCACATATTTTCACATTTACGAGCTAACTTTTAGGAATTACTCGACTTTCACCGTTTTTTGTGTGTATTAGCCCATGGATCTAGCGCCTTTGGGAACCCGAATTTTTTTTCTGAAAAAACTATATGAGGACCTCCGTAATGAGTTGGGGAAGCATTACGTATAGTCTCGCTGTTTTTTCACACATATTTTCGCATTTATGAGCCAACTTTTAGGAATTACCCGACTTTCACCGTTTTTCGTGTGTATTAGCCCATGGATCTAGCGCCTTTGGGAACCCGAATTTTTTTTCTGAAAAAACTATATGAGGACCTCCGTAATGAGTTGGGGAAGCATTACGTATAGTCTCGCTGTTTTTTCACACATATTTTCGCATTTATGAGCCAACTTTTAGGAATTACCCGACTTTCACCGTTTTTCGTGTGTATTAGCCTATGAATCTTGCATCATTGGGCTCTTAGAATTTTTTTCTAAAAAACTATATAAGGTCCTCCATAATGAGTTGGGGAAGCATTACGTATAGTTCTGCTGTTTTTCACACATATTTTCGCATTTACGAGACAACTTTTAGAAATTACCTTCATTTCACCGTTTTTCGTGTGTATTAGTCCATGGATCTGGCACCTTTGGGCACCTGCATTTTTTTTCTAAAAAAGTTATATGAAGATTTCTGTAATGAGTTGGGGAAGCATTACATATAGTCCCATCGTTTTTTTCACGTATTTACGAGCGAACTTTTAGGAATTACCCGACTTTCACCGTTTTCGTCTGTGTTAGCCCATGGATTTGGCGTCTTTGGGAAATCCATAAATTTTTTCTGAAAATATTATATGATGACCTCTGTAATGAGTTGGCGAAACATTACGTATTGTCCCGCCATATTTACGAGCCAACTTTTAGTAATTACCCAACTTACACCGTTTTTCATGTGTATTAGCCCATGAATTTTGCGACTTTTGGACACCCAATTTTTTTTTTTGAAAAAAACTTTATAAGAACTTCCGTAATGAGTTGAGGAAGCATTACGTATATCCCGTCATTTTTTTCATGCATATTTTCACCTTCTGCTTTTCCAAACTAAGAATATCTAATAGATCATTCATAATTAATGGACCCACAAATTTAAGCTCAAATAGAATCTATTTCTTTTTATTTCTACCTGATATCTAATACTCATATTAGAGTTGAACTAAATCCGAGTTACCATCAAAAAGTTTCCATCTACAATAAGATATCCAATATAATTTCATAAATGAAGTCTGAAAAATGTAAGATATACACACGTAGAGAAACTATTTTCAATACTCTCGACTCAAGCAAAGAATTTCAAAATAGGTAGAAAAAGAAATACAATAATGAAGTCATTATTGAAATAAATATGACAATTTAAACAAATAAAGTAACATATAATACTAATAATAATAATAAATATATATCAATAAGAAAAAAAATATACAATGTGTTAATCTTCTACCCAATCATCGATCTCGTTATTCTCCTATCAAGAAGTTTAAATACATATATACATATATAAGCCGCCACACAATGAACATAAATGGTAATAATATGGACAAAAACAGCAGAAGATAAAAAATACAACAATGTAAGAGTACTCCATAAGTGAAATCGTGAGAGGGTAGGATATACGCTGACCTTACCCCTACCTTTGCAGAATAGGAAATCTATTTCCGATGACCCTTGACTTGAAAGAAACCGAAAAAGATATCAACAATAGATTATATTAGCAGTAAACGATAGGTCTATTGTCCATACATTTGAAACATATGCATAACACATTTTCAAAATGGATTCATCAAGTTATCACTTGAGGTACACTGCAATTCATAATCGATAAACAAAATTTTCATTTGCCTACAACTGAGAATCAAACCATAAGTTGCCAGTGATACATTTTTGCATGAACAGACTTCGCGACAATCAGCTTATGTAGAAAATAAATGCATCCTTCTACGCCAATAGACAAGCGACATCCATGTTATGTAAACTTGAAAAAAAACCTATTCCGGCTTTCAAAGAACCAAGAAAGTCTCAGTGATCCGGAAATGTACAAGTTGCATTAAATTCCAATGAAGTCAGCTCTAAACGTAGCGAAGTCGCCCAAAACTGAAGGTTGCTGCAAATCTTTAACAGGAATCAGTTCACTTCAAATTTTAACTGATGTAGTAATCGTGCTGTTCCACATATAGAACACTGAGAATTCTGGGGAACAGACTGGCGAAAATCATTTCTCACCTAGTACTGGCACTTAAAGCAACATTTCCCCGTCAGGGCCAGTGATCATATTCTCCAAGTCTTCTTGTGACAATAGAGTTTTTTTACCCAGCGCACCGTTCTTATCATATGGTTGAGCCATTTTTCTCAAAAACTGCATTCAGGGGAGTAGAAAAGATTTAAAATTAGAAGTGCCAGTTTCTATTAATGCAATCAAATTGAGGCTCATGTCATCATCAAAACAACAACTCCTCGATTCCAAGCGAGCTGGGCTCGACTATATAAATCCTCATTGATTCATGGCGATCAATTTAAGTTCACTTCAGTCCACTATTATACGACAACATACCCAGTGTAATCCCATTAGTGGGGTCTGGGGAGGGTAAAGTGTACGACCTTACCCCTAGCTTGGGACTAGGTAGAGAGCTTGTTTATGATAGACCCTCAGCTCAAGGATTAGTCCAAAAAAAAGATAGCACTAGAAGAGTAGTTTTCTCTATATTTTCCACTGCTTGAGGCTTCTATCATAGAATGTACAGAAATTCAAACCTAGCTATCTTTACTAGAATAGTCCAACCTTAACATCCGAACCCCAGCCCGCTTCCCTGTACGACCAAAGATATGGACAAAACAGAACTATTTTTTAATCAAACAGGATAAAAAAGAAGATCCTCCGAAAGATGCATAGCACATTTGATGATCCTCAGAATGGTTCTTTGATGCATCTGACTATTAATGGCATGCTGGAAACAGTTAACAGCAAAACATAAAACTAATACGACTGACCTCTTTTGCTATATACACGGCCATGTCTGTACTTAAGTTCAGGTGAGCATCCCGTAAATGTGAAAGTATCCATCCAGGTAACTTGGAGCGCTTATCATGACGGCTATATCTGATCACAGGATACAAGAGGCAAGGCATCATAAGCATCTTGATCCAATACTTTTTTGGTGTGTGTGCTGTGTGTGTGTGTGTGGGGGGGGGGGGGGGGGGAGGGGGTTATTGTAGGCGTCGTCATGGACCGATTTTGGATTGTGACAAAGAGTAAGTCGTAAAAATTATATATGAATATGTTATAATACATTTTCTTCTAAAATTATATTTACTATGTGTTTCATGATATAAGGGTATACAAGGTACTGTTTCCATAGGTTCACTAGCATACATGCTAAGTGCCGTTTTGCGGGTTAATAATTTACACATTATTATACCATCAACCCCTTATATGCATTTATAGGTTATGTGATTATTAAGTATATGCTATTTTTTTTATATAAATAATCTTTTAACATACTACATGTTAAATGAAGTGTTGACACCTATGCCCTCTCTTCATTATTAATTTTGCTGCATAATGTTCTTCATGAAAGCTTAAAGAAATACTTGTCATAATTTTTATTCGCATTGTTGATCATAGATCTTGACATAATTCTTCACTTTCTGTATTTGAGTTATTAATTGTCACGATCTAAAATACACCCTAGACATGACATGACGTATAAGACCCCGAATGAATAATTTCTTTGGCACATCGTAAATTTGTCAATAATATAGACTGTAGGTTAGTATAATAGATAAGAGGTTGGATTAAACATCACCAGTTGCTTGTGCATCATTTCTAAATTTTGTTTCACTTCCTAGTTTTTTCTATTAACATTATACAACTGACACGGAGAAAAAAGCAAACCTTTTATCAGCAAAAATCATCATGCCATAATCTGCCTTTGAACGAATAACTCGACCCACACATTGAGCAGCTTGCCTCTGGAAATATATGGTAAGTAATTAAATAACGGAGAGAAAAAAAAAATACAGATTATAAGGACTATAATCGAGTCTGGAAGTACCAAAGCATCAAAAGTCAGAAAATCGCCCTCTTTTATCTGGAAGGTCTCCCTCAGATATTCCAATCGTGCAAGCAATATTCTGCAATTTTAACACAGCTCAAGGTGCAGTATATAGCCTAAAAGATAAAGTTCACGTGTCTCTATCCGTGAATGGATTATCTGATCAAAAAGAGACAACATTATTTTGATATTACATCAAAAGGATGTGCCATTGAAAGTTCCTTCTGATTAAAAAGAGAACCACTTGTTCATCATTAGATCATAAGGGAGGTGAATCCTAACACATAGTTATACTAACCTGCTTAACGTGTATTGGAATGGAACGCCAAACATGATAACAAGCCTGCCATAGTGTCTATCAAAGTCTATACCTTCAGCCACTTTTCCCCTGCACAGTAACACATGGGCATCGTTAAGTCCAATGTCATAGGGGTATACCAGATCAATTTGCACTGGATTCCACATCATCATTGCTGCAAAAACTGATATTTGCACTTTTGCAGTTGATACAAAAACTGAATTAAGTAGTCTTATGGAAACCTTACAAAGTTATGTTTCAAAACAACAACTCTCTCTACAAGTTTAAACAACTTCCCTACTAGATAGATGGCAACAATGTCGTCAAAGGTGCGGTTAAGCACTGAAGCGAGGCTCAAAACGTGTTGAGCGCTTTGCCTCACTTAATGTGCACTTCAGTGTCATCATCAAGGTTCTAAGGCATACTTTTCCTTGCCAATGAGACTCCTCTGAAGAGGCAACACTATCCAATTGATATTTTGCTTTATCGTGATTTTTCTTTTATATTTACTTTGTTCATACATTTGTCATTCATGGTTATAATTATTAGTTTTGGACTAAACATATATAATTTTTTTGTATTGTTTCTCCCTTTGAGCCTTTTTTATTTAAGTCAATGTTGTATTTGCACTTTACGCTCAAAACCCCCACGGACCTTAGAGCTTTTTTGCGCTATTTGCTTTTGATAAAATTGGTTGACAACCATTCATAACTTAATTTCCCTTATAGAGAGAGGAATCAAACGAAAGGAACTAGAACTACATCAGCAATAGGCATTTTTCCTTAAAAGGAAACACGGTAAAGTGAAAGATCGGAAGTAATTATGCAATGGTAGAATTTGCTCAGCAATTTGAGCTAAGAATAATTATGTAATAGAAGTTCTATTCAAGAAGTGCACGTTATACAGTTACTGAAACTACCAATCAAACCTTCTGTTCCACTTTTTCTTTACTTGGTCAGTTTTGAATACCTTTACAAAATCTTGAACTTCCAGTCCAGTTTCAGTTTGAAATTATTTTTACCATTAACAGATACATACAGATGCGCAGCAGAGAGCTGCCTTAGGTTTCATGCATCTTTATTTTACGCCAAAAGTGTAATTGTCTAATTGAAGCAGCTTACCAAAAACAAAGCAGAGAGAGAGAGAGAGAAGATGCAAAACCCAAAAATAGATTAGGCAAAAATGAAAACCTGGTACACAACAAAACTGGAATAGCTTTGAACTCATTTTTGTTCAAATATCACTTTCCCATTTTCAGAAGTATGAGTTGATTCAATTGCTGAACAGAAGTAATGGAAACTGGCAGAAACAAGTGAAACGCTGACCCCCTAGTGATACGAATGCTCCTTTAAGGACTTACTCTAGAAGGAAAAATATTATTATGTCTTTATATCTGGAGATTTGTCCACTCCATACGGACATTGTTATTGGTTAATGCAGTGTTTAAGATTCTTGCACTTTATTCAACCAGTAAAGTTTCATTTTCACATCAGTTTCTATCATTTTGGTAGATTTGTCCACTCCATACGGACATTGTTATTGGTTAATGCAGTGTTTAAGATTCTTGCACTTTATTCAACCAGTAAAGTTTCATTTTCACATCAGTTTCTATCATTTTGGTAGATTTGTCCACTCCATACGGACATTGTTATTGGTTAATGCAGTGTTTAAGATTCTTGCACTTTATTCAACCAGTAAAGTTTCATTTTCACATCAGTTTCTATCATTTTGGTAGATTTGTCCACTCCATACGGACATTGTTATTGGTTAATGCAGTGTTTAAGATTCTTGCACTTTATTCAACCAGTAAAGTTTCATTTTCACATCAGTTTCTATCATTTTGGTAGATTTGTCCACTCCATACGGACATTGTTATTGGTTAATGCAGTGTTTAAGATTCTTGCACTTTATTCAACCAGTAAAGTTTCATTTTCACATCAGTTTCTATCATTTTGGTAGATTTGTCCACTCCATACGGACATTGTTATTGGTTAATGCAGTGTTTAAGATTCTTGCACTTTATTCAACCAGTAAAGTTTCATTTTCACATCAGTTTCTATCATTTTGGTA
>NW_006239132.1:532126-537592 GCF_000226075.1 Solanum tuberosum
GTGGTTTTGATACAATTTTGGTTGTCGTAGATCGTCTCAGCAAGTATTCTCATTTCATCCCACTTTCTCATCCATATACTGCCAAGATTGTTGCTAAGGTTTTTTGCAGAGAAATTGTGCGTCTTCATGGCATTCCTCGGTCAATTCTATCTGATCGGGATGTTATCTTTCTCAGTGCTTTTTGGCAGGAGCTTTTTCGACTTAGCCAAACAAGGCTAAGAATGGGTACCTCTTACCACCCACAATCTGATGGACAAATAGAGGTAGTTAACAGATGCTTGGAATCGTATTTACGATGCTTTGTTATGGAGCAGCCTCGTATATGGAGTCAGTATCTACCATGGGCAGAGTTTTCTTTTAACACGGGTTTCCACTCATCCACAGAAACTACCCCATTCAAAGTTGTTTATGGTAGGGACCCTCCATCCATTTCTCCTTATGTTCATGGAGAAACACGCATTGCTGAACTTGAAGAACAACTTTTGAATCGTGATGCCATGCTGAATATTCTCAAGGACAACCTTTTAAAGGCTCAAACTCGAATGAAACAACAAGCTAATTCTCATCGTCGAGATGTTACCTTTCAAGTTGGAGATTCTGTCTTTCTACGTGTTCAGCCTTACCGTCAACGCTCTTTGGCTTATCGCAGGTGTGAAAAATTGTCACCTCGATTTTTTGGACCATATAAAATTGTACGGTGTGTTGGACCTGTAGCTTATGAACTGGAGCTTCCTGCTTCCTCCAAAGTACATCCGATTTTTCATGTATCTTTGCTCCGTCCAGCTCATGGTCAGCAAGCTGTTATACCACCAGCCCCTCTTCCTCTTAATGAAGATTGGGAACTCACCATATCTCCTGCTAAGATTCTTGCACATCGATGGGTTAAAGAAGCTGGTTCTTCTTCTTTGGAACTGCTCATTCACTGGGTTGACCGTCCGCTTGAAGAAGCTAGTTGGGAAAACTATGATCTCATTGCAGATCAGTTTCCTTCTTTTCGCCTTGAGGACAAGGCAACTTTTCAGGGAGGATGCACTGATACGAATGCTCCTTTAAGGACTTACTCTAGAAGGAAAAATATTATTATGTCTTTATATCTGGAGATTTGTCCACTCCATACGGACATTGTTATTGGTTAATGCAGTGTTTAAGATTCTTGCACTTTATTCAACCAGTAAAGTTTCATTTTCACATCAGTTTCTATCACCTAGTTTCTATGATGGTGAAGGAATAGAATGGTCAAAGTTAGGAGAAAGAAAGAATCATAACACATAAATATATCAAACAAAAAAAGTCTACTACAAAGAGCTCTGAAACTATGAATTAAGCCAATGTAATTCCTATATCTGTTACAACATGGCAAACTTAGCCAAGGTAACCTAAAAGTTGTCATCCAATTTAAAGAGAAACTTTGAACAAATCCGGTATCATCATTTGAGAATTAATCTAGCCAATTAGCTTTGGAAGCTAGTCCGACAATGAGATAGACAGTAACAAAGAATTAGGTATAGAACTCAAAATATTACTCTCTCTCCGTTCCAATTTGTTTCTTACTTTCCTTTTTAGACTGTTTCAAAATGAATGCCTCTTTCCTTTTTTGGAAACTCCTTAATTTCAACTTTCCACATGGCATGTTTAAGACAACAAGATTAAAGGGCATTTTGGTACATTCTACATATCTTTAGTTTAAGACTACAAGATTCCAAAGTCTTATTTACTTTCTTAAACTTCAGGTCAAGTCAAAACCAGACAAGCCAATTGAAATGGAGGAAGTACAACTTTATCACTTATTTCTATTACATTCAAAAAGAAGAAGAATATCAAATACAAAGAATTTAGTGCATGTTCAAACCTAAAACAAGTCACTCACTCACTTGCACATTTGAAAGAAATTTAAGACTGATAATTTGTGTTTGGCACATAGGAAACAAGGCATGGAAATACAAAATTGTTAAATGTATAACTTCAAAAAAAGATTCACCTAGCAACTGAGAAGAAAACCGCACCCCTCCCACTATCACAAGCCTTGCGATAATTATCCAAAGCCAATGTAGTCTCTACAACATCCTGGGTCTCGATAAATACGAGTTTATGTTGCATTATATCCTGCATCATATAATGATGATAAGAAAAAACAACAGCGAGAAGTAGCGACACGTGTGATAAGGCATTGTTGTTAAGCTTTAAACATGCTCAATTAATTCATAGAAAAGAGTGGTCTATCTGAAAGTTGAGAGGAGAACAAAATAAAAGGTGTAGTGGCACCTTTAATATTCCTGATTCATGCCAACTATTGACAATTCCGTCCATATAAGAGTAACTGACAAAAAAACAGACAACCCCATCTGGAACAACAGAAACCATTTCTAGCAAAAGCTTCCCATAATTTTTCTCGACACCCGGATCGCTTCTCAAGTCATACTTAGTGCTTACAGGAAGCTGATCACTGCAATTTAAGAGAAATACAAAACAGATAACATGTACCAAATTCTTCAACATAATCAAGCTAAGAAACACTCAAACAGGATATATGCTCTCCTTCTCATCCACATCTTGTGAGTGGGTTGGGAGTTGAGATAGGTATAGACATGAGGTCAACAGCTAGTCAGATGTTTACCTTCCCCGCGTAAGGACCATTGGGCATATGCAATCCCTTGTCAATGACATCTTGAAGCTTCGACTAACTACCGGATTAAAATTGAGAAGACGAGGATAGAGATCAATTGGACTGAGGGTCCCCGAGGTAATCACAACAGATTGGAATCGTTCAAAAACAGGCTTTATGGCAAGAGAGGCATCGTGACAGGTAAGCTGGCATTCCAAAATATTTCTGACGTAAGAAAATTGAGCACTAATCGTAAAGCAACTTAAAAAATATCAATGGCAATTTAGATATCTTCCCAGTAAAATGCATTTCAAAACAATATAGCAATATTTTTATGGACAGATTTGCATTACAGAACACATGAACTATGATTAGACTAATTAGAGGCAATCATTACAAAAAGATCAATATAAAGAAAGACAAATTGACTCCCCACTCAGGTAAGAGGCATCACAATCGCAAGTGTCTTGAGAACAAACAAAAGACCAGCGCACTCGAAAATCCAACATCTGAATGGTAAAATATTTAGAAACTAATAACAATAATTTCCAATATATACTATTTAACTCAAGACAGATAAATCACAAAGCTAGACTAGTAAGAGGTGTTATAAGACAAATATGTCCCAAGAGAAGCAAACACGGACCTGCAGGACAGGATCAGGAATATGTGGCATCCTCTCGTCATATGGTTCAATTATAATGGAAAAGCCCCGAGAGTACGTTCCTACCAACGTGGCAAGGTCACAAACAGTTTGTATATGCAGAAACTCATCTGTATCAGTAATCTCCAGGGTTAACATAAGGGAGTGAAGCCTATCATAACAAAATTTTAACATCTTTTGATCAATTCCAACTTGTGTATTAATAGAAGCAACAAAGGCAACAGGGCCCTCTTTTTCTACATTATCAGTCTCCAGACGACCATTAAGATACTGGACAAATCTTCGCAGAACAGACAAAAAGTGCTCTGCTTTCCTTATATTTCCTGGCACTGCTTCCTTCATGATGTCATCAGGCAAGGCAGGATTAGCAAGCCATACATCCTGAGCTGTACAAAGAAGATAGATGAGCAAGAACCTTGGTTTACTATCACTAGCGCAAGGTTAGAAGTACATCGTCAACAAACACTTTAATCAACATACCAGGCAGTCTTTGTGCTAGACCCTCAACTAGACGATTATACTCAACCCGCAATCGACCAGCATCAGTAGCCTTCAGCCTTCCTACCATGCAAGATGTTAGCCAAATGTGGGTATCTCACCATCCTTTTACTTTTCTTTTTTTCTTTAAATATTTACCTTTACAGGGCTTGTCCAAGAGAGGGTTATAATAAATCATTACATCATATATACTAGATTGAACAATCTCCAAGGTATTTCAAATCATTTTTAACCCAGAAAACTACAGCATGAAACATAATTCAAATGCTATTAGAAAATTTATACTTCTATGCTCACAAGTAAGAATATGCAAACCATGGTTCAGCATGAAAGGTACTACGGACACAATGTCACAGAAGATAAATCACAGGTGTCCTTCTGATTATGAAATGCTTTATAATGCTTTTTTAATGAAAAATATTTTATAATGTTTTGATTTGCTTATATTCCATTATTGTATTCAAAGTCTCGTGTTATCCTTGAATTCAGAGGCGGATCTAGGATTTTGAGTCACTGGGTGCCAAGTAGAGGCGGATCCACATGATTTGATAGGGGTGCACCCGTTAACTTCGAAAAAATGTGCTTGAGAAACGTATAATCAACAGTGCACCTATAAGAAGCGTAGGGGTGCCCTTGTGTAGTTGGTACAAGCCAGAGGAACCACTCGCGAGAATACAGTTCAAATCTAGCTAGAACCCTATTTTATTATTTTTATTTTAAGTTTAGCTTAGAGCTCATATTTGAGCCATTAGTGACCAAGCAAATACTAGATTATTCGTTAATTGTAGTAAAAGTTTCGCTAACTACCTAAATTAAGATAGTATTGATGCACCGAAATCTTCAAATTTTGGGTTCGCCTCTAATGCCCAATAGACTCAGATTAAATCAACTTTAGATTCAAATAGAATTATTCGTCTTATGGACAGATAGGTGAGCGGGATTGGGCGACGGACTGAAGGCTGAAGGTTGAAGCTTTGATTAATGACAGATTTTTGTTGTTGAAAAATTTAAAGGAACAACTAGAGTTTCAATGGTGAAGAGAAAAAAAAAACGTTTCTTTATGTTTAATCAAATAAAAGAAAAGTCAAAAAGTTAAATTAAATTAGTTAAAAAATATTTTTTGATTAATACTTAATAACAATAAATTAACAAGTAAAAAAAAAAAATTCAAAAAAACAAAAGAGGATGTGCCTTGTAGTTAAAAAAAAAAAAAACGCTGCCTGTAGTTGAAAAAACAAAAAACAAAAAAGGTTGTCTGCAGTTGAAAAAAATAAAACAAAATGCTGTTAGTGGGGTTCGATCCCGCGAACTTAGACACAAAAATCTGATTGCCTACCACTGGCACCAGAGATCACTTTCGTTTACTGGGTGGCACGTTTATTATTTATACATATAGTGTATATAAATACCTATGTATAAATAGAGTTTCCGTCGAAACTTGTGGGTGGCGTGGCACCCCCACGGGTCTTAATAGATCCGCCCCTGGTTATACTGGATTGACAAACTAGATTCATATACTTGACTTCAGGTGTTAAGCAATGAGCTGAATTCATATTCTTACCTATTAGTCCTAGTCCTGAATGGTTTCCTTGGAATGCTCTCGAAAACTTTAGAAATTTATCATCTCTACTCATGAAGTGTACTTTTGATAAACCACATCATTTGTGAAATAACAAAATTTGATCATTATTGATGCACTGAA
>NW_006239132.1:538001-541414 GCF_000226075.1 Solanum tuberosum
CCTTATTTAAAAAAAAAAAAAAAAAAGGTTGTCTGCAGTTTAAAAAAATAAAACAAAATGCTGTTAGTGGGGTTCGATCCCGCGAACTTAGACACAAAAATCTGATTGCCTACCACTGGCACCAGAGATCACTTTTGTTTACTGGGTGGCACGTTTATTATTTATACATATAGTGTATATAAATACCTATGTATAAACAGAGTTTCCGTTGAAACTCGTGGGTGGCGTGGCACCCCCACGGGTCTTAATAGATCCGCCCCTGCTTGAATTAGGGAGTCAATGATACTTACTAAGAGAATAAAGAAAGAAAGGAGAAAGGTACATTCTGGTGATCAGAAGGATCACCGGAGAAGAGGAGAGAGGGAAATATCGAGCTAGACTATAAACTCAATATTAGTGCCTGAGAGAACTTTTTGTAACAGGGTTTTTGTAATCCTATTTTAACTTCTTATTATATCAAAACTTGATTCTTACCATGAATTCTTGAAGCTAAATATATTCATTATTGGGAGAAATTCACAACTCAAAAACGATTCTTTTTGAGTCATTGATAAGAAAAGGTTATTGT
Organism: Solanum tuberosum; assembly: GCF_000226075.1. Classification (NCBI taxonomy): domain Eukaryota; kingdom Viridiplantae; phylum Streptophyta; class Magnoliopsida; order Solanales; family Solanaceae; genus Solanum; species Solanum tuberosum. Next base: position 538,570 of record NW_006239132.1, read on the forward strand.
TTTTTGCTTGGTTGTTAAAAGATTGTCATTGACAAGAAGAGGTAATTGTCACAAAAGATATTTACCTTTCAATTTCATTAGACATCCTACTGAGATTCCTTGTTGCCCCTTCAAGTGTTTGCTTCCTCACACTGACACTAAGTGCCTCGATACATACATTGTCTATATTATGGGCCTCATCAAACACTACGACACACTCTCTCTCCATCTCCTTTGATATGATACCAGCAACCTTGGGATCAAGCAGGTATTGGTAGCTGTAAACCACAACATTTGCCTGCTGCACCATATGCCGCGCCAGAAAGTATGGACACCATCCTTTCTCCTTACCATACAATCTTAGCTCCTGCAAAAATGCAGTTTAATCATCGCACAAGATCATATGCAAATTTGAGCACCTCCATTAACAGAGAAGAATATAAACAAGAAAATGAGATGCATATAAGGGTGGGGAAAAATTTCTGGTCAAGAATCAATCTCCATAGCATACAATGCAATCACTAAACAAGTTATATCTCCTTTCACCACTGCAAGTACAAGAGCTTCCCTATAACCCATTCCCAAGCCAAAGTACATTAGATATAACAGATGTCTTTGTATCCTCCAAAGATACAACAGAAATCCTGCACAAATGCAGTCTAACATCCTTACAGATATATATGCAAACTTGAGCACCCATGTTGACAGAGAAATGTATGAACAACAGAACTTGTTTCAAATACAGACAGAGAAATTTCTAGTCAAGAATCAGCCGTGAAAAAAATAGTTATATCTCTTCACCACTGCAAATTTAAGCTCTTCTTTATACCTGATTCTCATTCTAACCATCGTACAGGAACATATGCACCACCCACTTTAACAGAAAAATATAAACAGATGTTACTGCATACTTCACAAATGCAATGCCAGGAATAACCAATTTAATTCTCCACGGGTGCAAGAAAAAATGTGTCTTTCACTTAACTCCGCCTATGTGAGCTGAAGCATAAGCATAGTCTAAATATGAACAGGGATTCAAATAGCTTACTCCAACAAAATTGGGATCGAAACATAGCTAAGTATACATTGACTCAAGAATGAGAGTAAGAGTTCTAGTCAAGAATAAATGCAGTGAATTAACTAAGTCATATATCTTTTCGCCACTCAAAATTCAAGTGTTTCTCTATAATCCTTCTCAAACCAAATTAGATTAGATATAACAGATGTCATTGTATCCTCCACAAAAGCAATGTCAAGAATAAGGTGCAAGCAAAAAATGTGTCTTTCATTTACTATAACCAGCAGAAGCATAAAAATAGTCTAACTATGAACCAGATTCTCCAACTAATTTGCGATCAAGGATAGTTAATACTCAAACTCAGTCACCCACTTTAACAGAAAAATATAAACAAGGAAACTCAACTTAATCATGACAACAAAAGTTCTAGTTAAGAAACAGCCTTTACAACATAGAATGCATAAAAACTCTTCAATGCTGCACAATCAATTGTTTCACTATAACCCCTTCTCCAACCACATTAGATTATAGACATAAAACATACACGGACACTCAAACTAAGTAAGCACTCCAACTTTGAATATGCACATCTAGTCACCTCAACTCGTCTCCACTGTGTCAGTTGAACACTCCAACTAACAAAATGATCATCTAGACACCTTCAAAATTTATGTGCCACGTCAACATCAAGTGTCCACGAGACACAGTAGAGACGAGTTAGATTGTTTAGGTACCAGTTGAGACCAAGTTGAGGTGTCAAAATATGCTCTATCAAAGTTGGAGTGCTTACTTGTTAGTTGAGGCCAAGTTTGAGTGTTTGTTTATGTATTATGCTTAGATTATATAACAGATGTCATTGTACCCTCGACAAGCAATGTCAAGAACAACCAATTTATGTTTATGTATTATGCCTAGATGATATAACAAATGTCATTGAACCCTCCACAAGCAATGTCAAGAACAACCAATTTATTTCCACATGAAGCAAGCAAAAAAAGTTATCTTTCACTTAACTATAACCATTTAAAGCATAAAAATAATAAACCACATTCATATAGCTAACTCCAACTAATTTGGAATCGAGGCATAGTTAATCATACATTGATTGAAGGGTGAGAGATATACCTGCAAAGTATAAACACCAGCAGGCAAAGTGGAAGTACCAGCCTTATCAGCAGCATCATAATTCTCATAAAAAGAACAAGTAGGAATATTTGGATTTTCAACAGCAATTGCTCTAACCCAACTAGCAGTAAGTTTCCTACAACCAGCATCAACAGAATCCCTATTCTCAGCAGAAACCACAGATGGGTTCACACACAAATTCTTTCTTGATGACAACCCAATTGCCAGCATTCGGGCACCCGGCCCGAAATGCTGTAACTGATAATTATACAACAATTTAAGCTCAGCTAATGTTTTCTCCATTTCATGTACAGTTCTTGTACAATAAAGAAGCTTAATTGGATTTGATGGTTTTGAAAGTCTGTAACTTGTAATTAAAGAAAGTAAAGCAATTGTTTTACCAGTTCCTGTAGGCATTTCAAGAAGACAATGCCCTTTTGCATCTAAAGCTCTTTTGAGTTCTAACATGTATTGATACTGTTCTGGATATATGTTATCATATGGAAAATAGATTGTTACATCTTCTAATTGGAATTTCATCTTCTGGGGTTTGCTGATTTTCTTGTTTTGTGATGAAAAATTGAATCTTGGTGAGTTTTTTTGAAGAAAAATTGAGACCTAAATGGGAGTAAAGAGAAATTTATGAAAGTTCTTTAGACCCTAATGTTGTATAGGATTTAACAGTGAAGCGGCAAAGAGTGAGGGGGGTTGGGTTTGGCGGGG
>NW_006239132.1:542115-598892 GCF_000226075.1 Solanum tuberosum
GGGGAGGGGGGGGGCTATATTGATTTGTTCCAATTATATACACTTAAATAAGGTTAATAATATTTGTTCCAATTTATTTGACATAAGAATTTCAAGATTCAGATTTTTTAATTTTTATCATATATTTTGGAAATATAATCTTTAAAAAGAATTGAAATACTAATTTATATATTTTTAAAAAATTAAATCGCATTAAAAAATTTCTTATTTAACTTTTGAAAAGCAAAATGTCATATAAAGTTTGATAGAGAATATATTTTTTTTAGAGAAGTGCTAAAGATTTACTAGGAAAGGAACATTTTTTACTAAGATAAATAGATAATGATGAAAAAATATTTTCTTTAATTATACCATCAGTCTCAATTAAAATAGATTAGAGGTGTCACGACTTATAAAGACTGACATGGGCGGACATATTTTAAGTGGTTTCATAATTGTTTAGCTTCATTTTCTTGGATGTATTCTATTATTCTTTTTCTACATTTGTTTTGTACTTTGTTATCTTGTCTTGCTATTATCTATCGTAAATAGCATCTCTAACTCATAAAGATAAAGGTAAGTTATGTGTATATTCTATTCTCAGACTCCACTCGTAACATTACATTAGATATGTTATCATGTTATTTTTAATTTATTTACGTAATAAACACTTAAAACACACGCAAAACCTTAAATTCAAGTTGAATTAGAACAAACATGTAGTTAAAGTGTCTAGTTTATCTCATATAAAAAATGGGATAAAATAATCTCATGTTAAACGAGATAAGGTGCAATGTCTAAAGACTAAAATTAATACTTAGATTTATATCATGTTTGATTGACGGTATAAATCTATACTAAACATATATAAAGAATGTAGCACATGTAATTGTGTTGCTTCTTCTTTAACCATAAGTCTCGAATTCGAGTTTTGAGTATGGAAGAACCTCTGGCACGAATCTAAACTAATCGGACTCAAATACAAATACCAAAACAACCCTTACAAAACAAGTCGTCAATAAATGCAAAGGCAAGACAACTTTGTGCTATTTATAACGTTGGTGTCTGTATACTCTCCTATTTAAAGACAACCTCATCAGCTCCTCCAATACTAGCCGTTACATATTCAACTTTCTCTCTCTAAAACTCTCTCTCTCTCCAAATCCAGAAAGCTCAAATGACAATCTCAGTAGAATCTTCATCCCCTGCTTCCCTTAACAAGGTACTTTATTCAATAAAGATTGCAACTTTAGATTTGTTTTTATGGTATGACAAGTTCTGTTGATTCTTTAGCCTCGATTATTGTATGTTGTTGTTCATGATTGTTGTTACTGTAGTCTTTTTTTCGTCTTTCGAAAACAATTTTTCTACTTTCTTGAGCAGATTTTTTATTAAAAACCCAACATTAAAGATTGCAGCTTTAGATTTGTTTTTTTATAAAAATTGAATTTTTCCACCATTTCAGGGTTCATCAAGCTTGATGGGTTCTTCACCAATTTACAGTCCATCATCAGATAAACGATTCTGGAGTAATCTTCGCAGTAGGGTGGATACTCTTCTTGAAAATCGTGAAAATCACAACCCTGCTCAAAAGGTAAATTGGGCTTAAATTATTTTTCAAGATTTGATTTTTGGTAGCTTTATTGTAGTTTGCTTTTTGCTACTATATGTTGTTCCTTGTACCTCGATTATTGTTATTGTTGTTGTTGTGTGTTGTTTCTTGTACGGACTGGTTTAACTTGAGCCGAGAGTTTATCAGAAACAGTTTCTCTACCTATGAGGTAGGGGTAAGTTGTGCGTACACTCTACCCTTCCCCGACTCCACTTGTGGGATTATACTGGGTTTGTTGTAGTAGTAGTATTTGTTTTTGGGTCTCAATTTTTGTTTAATTTTGTGTGTAAAATGGTTTGTAGCAGCTCGATGGAGCAGAGGATCGATCGAAGAGGATGAAGGAAGATGCTATGCTTTTACTAAGAGGATTTGATTCAGTATCTTCCTCTCTTTCACTGTTATCTGACAATCTGGAAAATGCCCTTCAGGTATCCCTTGTTTTAATGTTTGATTAAAGCTCATATAGGATTAAATCTATGATTTTTTCAAATGTTGGGATGCATTTTTGGTTTGTAAACTGAGTTTTTGTACCTTAATTTGGATGAGCATTTGTGTTTGTTAATCATAAATGGAGGGCACGGAGTAGGGTAGTAAATTAGTAGGTAGTAGTGTGTTGTCTAAAATATCAGTCAATTCTAGTATTGTTCCTTTAGTTTCATGTCATTTGGTTTCTGTTACTATTTGTTGTTTCTTGTACTTCGATTATCAGTGTTGTAGTGTGTTGTCTTAATATCAATCAATTCTAGCAGTCGTAGCATTACTATTTTGTTGTAGTTACTGTTTAGAATGTCTTGATATGCTTTCACTTCCATTACTCCTTTTCTGGACTTGCTTTGGATTGTTTTCCTTGAATCAAGGGTCTACCGGAAACAACCTCTCTTACCTCCGAGGTAGAGGCAAGGTCCGTGTACACTCTACCCTCCCAGAGCCCACTTTATACTGGGTATGTTGGTGTTGTTGTAATCATAAATAATTGCTAGATGGGGTTAGAAGAAGATGCTGCTCATAGATACTCTTACACTTCTGGAATGTAACGTTTCAAGGCGTACATAAGTCATAATGACTATATTTTGTAGAAGTTGAAGCTTAAGAAGAGTACTTAGGAGTAAATGCACTGCATAATATAGTTGAAAAAGAAAGCATACAAGTTGAAACTGTGTTTGCCCGTGCATACATGGAGTTATTGATCATGCATCCTGTAATTTTCTCATACAGGGAGCAAGGGATCTAGCAAAACCACCCACATTGACAGATATACTTCATTGCACAATGGAGAAGGCAGGTCGAGAAAACCAATCAAAGGAAGGTAAACATGAGGGAGACGAAGAAAACGAAGAGACTGAAGAAGGAAACAAAGGATTGAAGAGGAAATTGGACGAATGCTCGGAGGATTCACAACAAGATGATGATACCAAAAAAGAAAATGGGCAGGTCTTGAAACATATTGGGAAGTTCAAGAAAGCCAAAAATGTTGGTACCCGTCTCTCTCATTTTATTTTTGTTGGTGTTACATTATAGTTACTTTTGCATTTGTGTTCACAAGCTAACTTGACATTATTAACTCTGTGAAGCTTGCGATTTCCATGGCGTCAAAAGCAGCCACGTTAGCTCGAGAACTGAAATCAATGAGATCAGACTTGCGCTTTATGCAAGAACGTTCTGCTCTTTTGGAGGAGGAGAATAGAAGGCTTCGTGATGGCTTTGACACTGGGATACCACCAGAAGAAGACGACCTGGTAATACTTGACATCCTCGCTCAAATTGTTTACTACTTGATCTGCGATGCAATGTGAAATAGATTTAAGTTGTATAAACTGACAGTATAATATATCACATTGAGTGATACACTACTTGAAGCGTGACACTCAAAATGTTTACTATTTGAATCGTCACACACAAATTGCTTACTACTTGAAGCATGACAGTAAAATTGTTTACTACTTGAACCATAGCAGAATGTAATTTACTTTGCTGTATAAACTGACAGTTTCATATGGTAGATAATATAGAGTGATACTACTTGAACAGTGACACTCAAAATGTATATTACTTTGAACTGTGACACTTAAAATGTTTATTTTTGAACCATGACACTCAAATTGGTTACTACTTGAAGCGTGACGCTTAAATTGTTTACTACTTGAAGTGTGACACTCAAGTTGTTTACTGCTTGAACCGTGACTCTCAAATTGTACTTTGTGGTGAACTGTGACAGAATGTAAAATATATATTATGCTATATGAACGGACAGTATCATATGGTTGATAACATAGAGTGATACTAGTTGAATGTGACAGTCAAATTGCTTACTACTTGAACCGCGTGACACTCAAACTATATACTACTTGAAGCACGTTACACAAATTGTTTACTGCTTGAATCATGATAGAATGTGAAATATACTTTGCTATAAACTGACAGTATCATATGGTAAATATACTACTTGAACTGTGACACTCAAATTGTGTACTGCTTGAACCGTGACACTCATTTGTTTACTACTTGAACCATGAAACTCGAAACTGTTTACTAGTCGAAATTGTCTGTATCTAACCTTCTGTTTATCTTATAAATTTACTTAGGTGAGGCTCCAAATGGAGGCACTTCTAGCTGAAAAATCCAGGTTTGCAAATGAAAATGCAAACTTGAATAGGGAGAACCAGTGCCTTAGACAACTTGTTGAGTACCACCAGTTGGCCTCAGAAGATCTCTCTGCGTCCTACGAAGGCTTACTTAGAGGAATGGGATTGGATATTTCATGTTCACCTGAGGAACATACTGAGGCAAATGATGGATCCGGAGCACGTGAAAAAGATCTATATGGAATTTCCAAATCCCTTGATGATATCTATGATGATGAATGAAGAAATAGTGAATTTGAGTAAAACTGTTTTTTGCTCCTAGTGTAATCGCACCAGTGGAGTCTGTGCGCCATGTTGTAATCTTACCTATATCAAATATTGTAAAAAAAAATTGTACCCTATGTTGCAAGTTGATGGAAAACAACAATTTTGTTGTTTCCTTTATACTTATTCCTTTTCTGTTTCTTCTTCCCTTGGAATATTTGATAACTAGATTGGAGTATTTGTAATAGTTTAAAGATGGAACTCTGTATCTATACGATTTCCCTATGTTTCATGACAGTGACGTATTTCAGTCTGTATTTTTTTTTAGTTTTTAATAATGTAACAAATTAATATACTAAACACACCAACTTTGGATGCACATTTAGACACTTCAACTCATCACTACTGTGTCGGACTCTGTGCCCCATGGTATGCTATTGTTATTGTTGTTATTGTGGCTTTGAGTGTGAGGTAAACACTTGAAGCTCACTAGTCACTTGCATAGAAGTAAAAGCAAACCCTTTATGCTTAATTATAATTAATTAACTAAATGTAGTTTAATTATTCAACACAAATATATGGCCTTTACTCATTTCTTTATAAAGTATATTATTTTTTTGCTCTTTCTTTTTAATTTAATTTTTTCTATATATTGCAAAATTTCTCAGCCTCAAACTTACCAAAAAGGTCAAATTGGAATGGGAATTCCCTCTAATGCAAATCTTGTTCATGTCCCATTCATAGTATTCTTGTCCCTTTAACACCTCACCATATAAAAGTTAATGGATTCATATAAAATAATAATAATAATAATAATAAAGCTAGTGGATAAATTATGTATATGATGACACACCCAACATGCTATATATTTGAACTTTTAGGGGATTTTATAACGTTTTCAAGTTAATATACATTCATTGAATTTAAAAGCGGAACTAAAGGTTAATGACCAACCCTTTTTTTATTGAAGTTCATTTCTTCCCACAAGTGTAACTAAAGCTATACGTCATTTGCTTTATTGAAGAAATGAACTGCAATAAAAAAGTGTTTTTATAATTAAATACAAAAGTAGACACACCACAAGAAATTGTTTGGATTTCTAAGTATCCATATGGCACCATGACCCCCCCCCCCCCCCCCCCCCCCCCCCCACCCCCCCCCCCCCCCCCCCCCCCCCCCCCCCCCCCCCCCCCCCCCCCCCCCCCCCCCCCCCCCCCCCCCCCCCCCCCCCCCCCCCCCCCCCCCCCCCCCCCCCCCCCCCCCCCCCCCCCCCCCCCCCCCCCCCCCCCCCCCCCCCCCCCCCCCCCCCCCCCCCCCCCCCCCCCCCCCCCCCCCCCCCCCCCCCCCCCCCCCCCCCCCCCCCCCCCCCCCCCCCCCCCCCCCCCCCCCCCCCCCCCCCCCCCCCCCCCCCCCCCCCCCCCCCCCCCCCCCCCCCCCCCCCCCCCCCCCCCCCCCCCCCCCCCCCCCCCCCCCCCCCCCCCCCCCCCCCCCCCCCCCCCCCCCCCCCCCCCCCCCCCCCCCCCCCCCCCCCCCCCCCCCCCCCCCCCCCCCCCCCCCCCCCCCCCCCCCCCCCCCCCCCCCCCCCCCCCCCCCCCCCCCCCCCCCCCCCCCCCCCCCCCCCCCCCCCCCCCCCCCCCCCCCCCCCCCTACTCCTTCATGCCTCTTGATAAGTGACAAAATTATATATGTATAGAGAAAGACAAAAGTATTGCCACTACAAGATATATAATTCCAAATAGAAGTCATAAATACTACTCCTAAGATTCTAAGAGAATAAATTGCATAAAACATAAAATATTTTAATTATATAAAATATCATATTCAGTATAATTCACATGTCTAGTTCGAACAAAATAGAATATATACAAATTTTACTTCTATTTCTATAAGGTAGAGGTGTTATTTCAATTGACTCCTTGATCAGAAGAAATATTTTGAAGTAGAATGAAAAAATATAATAACAAATAGTAATAGAAAAAGCAAATGCATGGAGTAATAGAAAGGAATGAATAATGCGGAATAAGAAATTACGCGGTTACTAAATAATTACTAAGGCTAGTCCCCTCCCTCCCAAACATGACATGCGGCTCTACTCAACTACCGGCTAATATTCTATCACAATGCTCAACTTTTATAACATTTTTTATATAAGGACATACTTTCAATAAGTTGAAGTTGTATCATATCATCTTTAATCACCTTTTTTTTATACATTTATCGCTTTAAATCTACTATGTATAACACATAAACAAATACTCAAATTTAGCCTTAATTGGCAATAAACACTCTAACTTTAAAAGTGTACATCAACTTGATCTTAACTGACAGCTAAAATATTGAAACTTGTCCTCACTATGCTTCGCGTGGACACCCAATTCTCTAAATGTGTATATTAAAAATTGAAGTATTTAATTATCAATTAAGACTAAATTAAAATATATATATCTACATATTACGCCTAAAATGTATAATATTTTTAATGAATGTGAATTATTTGCTAAAATCACATTATATTAAGAATATGGTTTAATTGATTCAAACCCAAACACTATATGGTGCCTTATCCATTTTTGGACAATGACACAAACTTTTACCATTTGACTAGATATATGGACAAGAAGAGAATTATATATAATTAAAATTAAAGATTCAATTCAACTTTTTGAGAACATTAAATCTATGACACTAATGAGGAACCAATCAAACTTATTCTTATTGGGTTTCTTTCTTTTCAAGCTTTTAATTTCTTTTTTTTCTTTCAACATCCATTCTAGCCAAGGAAAATATTAATTTATTTTTTTGTTCTTCTTAGTAATTTTCTTGACCTAGCATATTATTACAACTTAAATAAAATCTAGTCATCCATAAAACTTATCCACATATATATATTTTGCTTCCTATGTATGTTTCTGTCTGTTGGTAAGGTTGTTCTATGGACACCTTTGTCAAGTTGATGTGATTGGGACCAAATAAACCCAACCAATAATTAGGTTTCTTTTTGTTCTCTCTTTTTTTTTTAAGTCTCGTAGTTCATATCTTCACAAATATATTTATTTTATCAAGCTTTCTTTGAGACAATATCTAAATCATTATGTTTTTCATGTGGATCGAAAAGTGTTCTTTTATCACTTTAACCATTATGTTAGTAGTAAAGATATTGATATGCCAAAATCTTAACGCCATGTATATTTTTGGTACGATAGGTGGACGAAAGTAATGAGAAGTAACATGTTATAACATGTCCCTATATTGTGAATGGATCATTGCTCATGCATGTGATAGAATTTTAAATATTAATCGTTTTGATAAACTGAATTTGTTTCAAATATTTAATGTATATATTTTTTTAAAGTCATCCTCGCTATATAAATTAGTAGAGTATTAATTAAGTAAAAGAATATAACTTTTTTTGAAAATGTATAAAATTATAAAAGACAAATAATATGAATAGGTCAAGATAGTACTGAATTTTTGACAGGGAAGTAGCCACTTGTTGTGGCAAGAACTTTTTTCCTTTTCAAATGATTAACACATGCAACAATTATAGGATGAATGTGACCCTTTAAAATTGATGAGATATAGTAACATTTCCACCAAAATAAAAAGAAATTGGGAGTGTCATCCTAAAAAATGAGTTTTGTTGTGCATGAAATCAGATTAGTTGAGTCTTTAGATATTGGACATCGAATAGAGAAAACAAATATTTTAAATCAAAACCCCTTTTATACATTTAGTGACAAATTCAGTAATGGATTTGCAAATTTGACATAACTGGTAATTTTAGGTTCAAAGTTTGTATATATTTGTGAAAAATATGTATAAATAAAATGAGACATGCATTTTGAGGTATATAGTCTCTCAACTCAAATTTCACAACGTTTGAACTGAATTTTGCACTATGAGCGCGCTCCATAATCATAAATCAAGTTGTACTTATCATTGTAATTCATCATATAAACAAAGTTTATGGTATGATGTATACGATCTCTTTACGGTGTAAATTCAAATTAATAAAAGTTTCAAAGTAAATTTCGAATATCAAGTGAAAAAACAAAATAAATTGTAATTCACCACCAATGGAAAGTTGAGATACATTCTCTTAGAAGAACAAGAAATAATTACACGCAAGATGGTTCGAACATCACCATTACAATATACTAGTATTTTAGGAAATGGCCACCCAAAATTGGCCCCAATTTGAAATCCCTTTAATTCTACTTCCACTTTTTTCTTTACACCTTCTTGGTATCCCAATTTCACTAGTTAATTTTCTACAACTATTTGCCTCTTCACCATTTTCAACTTCAGCCATTTGTGCAACTTTACTACTAGTACCATCATTTCGCCACGAAAGCGTGAGCGTGCCATTGGCACGCTCTGCTTTAAAGTAAGAGCTGCAAGCATGTATGCTTACAGCTCTTAACACTAAACGACCACCTTCACGGTGAGATCTTATTCTAACCCTCTCATTTCCGCTGATTGAAGTCAGCGGAGGTGGGAAATTCACTGTCCTTTTAATTCTTTTCTTGAATTCTCGACATTTTGATCGTTGAACGCCATGAGAAATGTCCCTTTCCTCCATGCTTTCGTTGAAATAACAACCCGTCTCGTTTCCTAAGCTCTCCGTGCACATCTCCAAGCTTTTCGTGCTCATGACGAGAGAAGATAGCTTCGTAGAAGGGTGAATGTAGACGTTATCATTATCGTCTTCTTTATAATCGAGTTGATGATGGTAGGTAGAAGGGTTGTTGAGGATTTGTATGAAGCTCCAACTACTCACATCTTCAAGATTTTGAGACATAATGGAAGTTTTGTTGTACTAAAAAAAAACAGAGCAAAAACAGAGCATGAATTTATAGGAGTGAGAAGGTACCACTTGGGGGTTTGGTGGGGCGGAGAGGGGAGAGGGGGGAGGGGCGGGTCTATCGCAGATTTAGAATAGGAACTTTTTAGATCCGATCTTTAAAATTTTATCATTAAATTTGTTGTGACATTTTTAGGATTATGAGTTTATAATTTAATATTTTTGAAAAATAATGAATTGAGTATTTATAAAAAAAAAAAAATTGCAAGAGGGAGGGAGCAAAAAGTATTGATGCCACTAGAAATATTCAACCATCTATTCTACCACATATTTTATAATAATGAGGAAAGGAACAAGAAAAAGTTAAAAGAAAGTGGGAGGCTAGAATTATTTGAAATGTTTTTTTTTTTTCATTTTCCTTTTTTTCTTGCATTGGCAAAAGACACTGATTTTGCTTGGCTTTAAAAGTTAAAATTTAATTGGTATTTCATATCTTAATTATTCACTATTTTCTTGACTATCTAAACTATCATTCTATTTATATTAAAATATATTTCGATGTTGAGTTAGCTAAATATTTATTTTCAATTGACAATAAGTGTGTATAGGCCAATTCAGAATCGGGGTGTGTGTTTAAGGAGTGATAATTAAGATATGAAATTCATGAAAAGTTGAAAGTTTAGTAATTAAAAAGAACCATGAATAGTTAAAGTATGAAACTCGCGAAAAAAATTAGTTTAAGTGTATATTTACTATTAACTCTAAGTTTTCTTAGAAAAATGGAATTAAAAAACGTGTTGATTGGTTAATTCTCTTTTGTGTATACAGAACGCCAACAAAATGTGACATTTTTGTTTAGCAAATGGGAAAATGACGCTTTAGTCCCGGAGTTATCGGCCAATTTGAGTCTTTCTAATATCCAATTAAACATTTTTGACCTTCAGTTAGGGTACTTTGGACATTAACGAAATTATGCCTTTTGTGACATACAATTGCAATATACATCATTCATCAAAAAATTATAACTAGGTTGAAATTTTAATTTTATGTATAAATACTATATGTTAATTCCCCCACCCCTCCTTTAATTTTTGTTACGTGTATTTACTTTTTTATACTTTTAACATTTTTCAGTAAAATTTCTGATTTCACCATTGCTTCTTATCCCTCGAAGTATATTCAAAGGACTATTTTAAATTTGCCTTCAACCATAAGGTACCATTTGTCTTGCATAGATTGAAAGAAATGTAATAATTGCTCTATGATTAAGTTTGAAATGTCTTTTAGAAAAGTCGATTCAATAAATAATGATTTCCACTAATAGTGATTAGCTAAGTAATATGTTGAATTAGCAATTAGCTAAGTAGTATGTTGCATTAGCAAATAATTAGGAGTAAGAAGTTATCTGCACCAAATGTTTACACCAAGTCAACTTATATAAGCTTTTAATCATTATAATTAGTTAAATAAGGTCGCATAAATGAAACAAAAGAAATATTTTGACTTATTATGTAGTTTGAATTAACAGAAAGAAATGTTTGGTCACCATCCTTAATATATAAATGGTAGAAAGTAACAGGCACCCCGTGAATAGTCAATGTACACTCTATTCTACTCAAACACCATTGTGATTAGAACAAAGTATAGTAACATGATGAAAATTATCTAACAAACATGTTCATTTTTTTAATCAACTAGTTTCAGGACACGTGCGTTGCACGTGTGTCCCATGCTAATTTTTATATATTCATTAGAATAATTAGAATTCTACGTGTACATGCATATAATAAAATGTAACAATTATAAATAAAATTTTAAAATTGTGACAAGAAACATCAAATGAGGGATCTTATTTTAATGTTTAAAATTTATTCTAAGCAACAAACTGTAAATTTAGAACTTTAGATAGTAATTAGCCAATTTGCATTATAGTCACAAAAGATTAATTTTAGCCTAAATAAAAATACACTTAGAACCATCAGAAATTTATAGAAAATCAAATTAAAGAAGTTTAATAGAGAGAAAACACATAAAAAATAAACAAAGAAAAAAACATGCAACAACATACACATCTTTTTTAAGACTTTAATCATAACACAATATGTATATGGAAAAAGAAATACAGAATCACTATATATTTTTTCGAGTTTTTGTTGACAATTATAATTCAAGAGTCTTCTTCATTTAGTTAAAGTATGAATCAAATAGAACAATAATTATATAAGCGGTACATTATTTAAACTATAGAATAAAAAGAATAACCATAGTTAGGATCCTCATGAAACAAATAAAGATGAATTATATGGATAAAAATAGAGTAATTAAATAGTATAAGTTATGAAGATGAATATATTACGCCTTATCACAATGAAATGAAAGAAGACAATGACTGCAATTATTATTCAAAATAATAGTAGCAATTAAAGATGCACCAAGTAATTTGTCTAAATTATTATCGATGAAACATTGCAAGATCTTCCATCTTTTCGATCAGCATTCCTTTAACAGAATGAATGAATAATTTACACTTACAGATTAAAATAATCATTCAATCTTTAGTGGGCATTATGGTCTTCCTAACTCAATGGTCTCATAATAAAATAATTTACTTTTTAGTATAAAGAAAAAGATTTTAAAAATGGAACTAATTTAGTCTTTAAAAGGGTAGAAATGCCTAATGTTTTTTTTATGAATATTTTGTCTTTCAACTTTTGACTTAACATTTTCAGATTTTTAATATTTAGTGTAGCATATAAAATGATTACTATTTAATATTTAATTAAGTAAATGTTTTATAATATTTTGATTTAACATAGGGATAAAATGATAATCCAATTTTATACTCTATTGTTTAAATATTTTTTACCCTTCAACCAAAAACAACCTTGGTAGGAAAAAAAGGGACAAATACAATGAAAACTTAAGGAAACTTATGGCACAATGTAATATAGCACAAAATGATTGAAGAGGGGACACCATATCAGAGAGAAAAATTATGCATTAGGATTGAATCATAGCCAAAAGGAACATACACAATGAAATTCATTTTATACCCTGACAAACAATCAAAGAAATATAAAAAACATTATGAACAACATATCCCAAATTTGTAGTCCACCTTACTTTTTTTCTATTAATATACCTACATATTATCTAAATATAACAATCGAATCATTAAATATAGAAGGAAGAATTATATAAATAACAAAACTAAAACGGAAAGTATCAAGGAAAAAATTGATAGCTAATTAAATTGTGACTTACTCTTTCAATAGATTTATTGTACGTCCATCTAAATGTCAAAATAACACTTTCAAATGTATTAGAACCTTTCTGTGCCATCATATAGTTTCATGCAACAGAGAAGACCAAGAAAATTCTCATTCCAAGAAAAAAGGTTGGAATATGAATTCTTGTACTTTTGAGTGATCTTGATTTGTGTTGTTATTTTCTTTCTACATGTCTTAAATATCTATATATTTCAATAATATGTGGAAGATGAAAATAATTCAAGTTAAATAGAAAGGTTGAAGTGACATATGAAAATTCAAAAGAGTGATCTTTTCATTTACCGTATACATTGTAATTGAATGTAAGTTAAGTTGTGTGTTCAAAATTTAAAGCAGAAAAAACCTTTCAACTTCAGTAATTAAGTGATGCATGAAAGACTTTAAAAAATCTGATCATTTGCCTTACGAAATTGAAAGACATTGACTACATAAATTAAAACTTTCTCCCTAGCTTTAAATACTTTAGAAAATTAAATAGAAGGATATAGTATTATAATTTGAAATATTAATATATTATGTAGTATGATATATATATTTAATTTTTAATTAATTAGATAAAAATTAATTAGATTTTTTTATAAAATTTTAATTTATTGTAGGGGTAAAATAGTAATCCAACTTTGAGGTTAAGATCTTCCCACTTTTAATAATATGTGATAATGTGAACTAACATAATCTACACATTGAAGTTACACATATCAATGTATAACCACTTCGAAAAATGCTTCCGCGCCCTTGTTGGATCCTCTTAAAATGTGCTACTTTCGAAGGATCTGACATGCACTCAACTGTATATTTGAAGAATCCGAGCAACATAATATTTTGTGGCTAATCACAAGGCTCAACAACCACCAGGATACTTTTAACCAATCTAAATTGAGATATATTTGAATTTCATCATGTTATTGCCTTGAACTATGTTACTAGGACTTTCGAGAAATGTTGCATTTCCCATATCGGATCTTCTTTTGGAGGATCCGACAAGCACTAGGGACAATTACGAAGAGTCCAAGCAACATTGGAGTCGGCAATCATCACATAGACACAAGTAAGGTAATAAATGAACAGGGAAAATCAACTACAAAGAAGAGATCTACAATAAGTCGACAATCAATGTAAAAATAGTCTAAGAGCGGAATCGATCAGATGATTCATATAGTCAACCCCAACACAATTATTGAAAGCAAGGAGATAGACCTCGATCATTCAAACTCATGTTGATCAAATTACATCCCATTGCAAGGATGAGCCACAAATAAGTAGAAGAAAACAAAAGAACAACAACAACATACCCAGTATAGTCCCACAAAGTAGGGTCTGGGGAGGGTAGAGTGTACGCAAACCTTACCCCTAACTCATAGGTCGAGAAATTGTTTCCGATAGACCCTCGCTCAAGGAAAATAATCCAAAAAAGGAAAGGAGGCCTAGCAGAAGATACAAAATATAAGGTGATTTATTTCTAGTTACTCAGGTCTTTTTGAGCTGTAATAGAGGGATAATGCAGGTAATAGTAGATAATCCGAGCTGTATGGTATAACATTACAAAGTGTAAAAGAAATTCTGAGACCAACATTAGATGAACTATATGTCTAGTATAACATTACATGTTGTTTCCTTTGCTTCAATTATTGTATTACTTGCTATCGCTACTGTTCTTTCCACCAATATTTTCAACGTGACTTCCTCACTATTGTATTTCCTATTCGTACTTGATTTGATATGCTCTAGCTGAGCTGAGGGTCTATCGGAAACAACCTCTCTACCTCACAAGGTAGGGGTAAGGTCTGCGTTACTGCATACACAACACTCTCCTCAGACCCTACTTATGAGATTACATTGGGTATGTTGTTGTTGTAACAAACAAGCAGCCTGAGGCATGTGATCTGTGATCATGAAAAATTACTGAAGCTATGGTGTAGGAGTTAGACCTCAGATAATCAAATATGCATATCTATAGATAGCAACTGGGGATCAAAAAGAACCAAATTTGATGACGTATTAAGGGAAAGACAAAGTAAGAGCATGCTATTGGAGACGTTACAACAATGTACCCGTAGGAGAATTACAAGTACAGATGCGCAAACACATCAGATATCATTGTTATTGAGAAGAGATTAAGCTTCTATAAACCGACAACGTAGAAGGACTCTAACCCTATCAAGTCTCATAAAAGATACTAACATTGAAGCTGGTTACCTACTAAAACAAGTAAAAGTATATTTTTTTTGACACTAGTAACATTTGTATTTCAGTCAGTACTTAGGTAGTACTAAAAAACCATATTTACAAAAAAGAAGAAAAAGATTAGTCTTTCCAATGCTAAACCAGGATCTAGATGGACCCTAAAACATCTATGATTGACTCAGTCTCATTGGAGTAGACATTTATACACCAAAAACAGAACAGCAAAATACATTTAAGCTTGACTTCCTGCAGGTTGTTGTCCCTATATTCAAAACATCTATCATTTCTCTCTCTCCATATAGTCCACCATATACAAGCAGGGATCATCCTCCATCTTTCTCTGTTTGTAGCCCCAACTCCAGCCTCCTCCCAACTGAAAAGAGACTCATCAATCTTGCTAGGCATACTCCAGGAAATGCCTCTGAGATTAAGGAAAATCTGCCACAGTTGGTCAGTGAAATTGCAGTGTAGAAAGAGGTGTTTTACTGTTGTATCCTTACCACATAAGGAGCATCTGTTGCATAGAGATATACCTCTCTTGGCCACATTGTCCAATGTCAGAACTGCTTCATTGGCTAGCAGCCAGGTGAAGCATGCCACTTTTTGTGGCACTTTGACTCTCCAGATTTGCTTCCAAGGCCATTTGAAGTCTTGATTCTCCCTAAGACTTGTTTGTTTATATCCTTCCTTCACCCTGTATCTTCCTTTGTTGTGCCCATGCCACCATAAATAGTCTTCACCTGTTTGGATTCCTTGGAAACTCTCCAGTAGCTTGAAAAGTTCAATCATTCTAGGAATTTCCCAATCATTCAAGTTTCTTCTAAAGATCATATTCCATCCTTGTGGTGACCACATTTCAGCAACAGTTTTCTCTTGGTGTTGAGCCAAAACAAAGATGTCAGGAAAGAGATCTTTAAGGCTCACAGTACCCATCCATTTATCAATCCAAAAACTTGTTTTTCTGCCATTTCGAACTTTGACAGTTAATTGATTACTGAGAAACTGCCAGAATATTCTAATGGATTTCCAGAGGCTAATACCATAAGGGCATCTATCATTTCTCTCTCTCCATATAGTCCACCATATACAAGCAGGGATCATCCTCCATCTTTCTCTGTTTGTAGCCCCAACTCCAGCCTCCTCCCAACTGAAAAGAGTCTCATCAATCTTGCTAGGCATACTCCAGGAAATGCCTCTGAGATTAAGGAAAATCTGCCACAGTTGGTCAGTGAAATTGCAGTGTAGAAAGAGGTGTTTTACTGTTGTATCCTTACCACATAAGGAGCATCTGTTGCATAGAGATATACCTCTCTTGGCCACATTGTCCAATGTCAGAACTGCTTCATTGGCTAGCAGCCAGGTGAAGCATGCCACTTTTTGTGGCACTTTGACTCTCCAGATTTGCTTCCAAGGCCATTTGAAGTCTTGATTCTCCCTAAGACTTGTTTGTTTATATCCTTCCTTCACCCTGTATCTTCCTTTGTTGTGCCCATGCCACCATAAATAGTCTTCACCTGTTTGGATTCCTTGGAAACTCTCCAGAAGTGTGAAGAGTTCAATCATTCTGGGAATTTCCCAGTCATTCAAGTTTCTTCTAAAGATCATATTCCATCCTTGTGGTGACCACATTTCAGCAACAGTTTTCTCTTGGTGTTGAGCCAAAACAAAGATGTCAGGAAAGAGATCTTTAAGGCTCACAGTACCCATCCATTTATCAATCCAAAAACTTGTTTTTCTGCCATTTCGAACTTTGACAGTTAATTGATTACTAAGAAACTGCCAGAATATTCTAATGGATTTCCAGAGGCTAATACCATAAGGGGTGTTGACCTCTTTAGTTACCCATGTGTTCAGTTGCTCATACTTGCTCTTGATTACCCTGTACCAGAGTGCTTGGTCCTCCTGATGGTACCTCCATAGCCACTTGACCTTGAGTGCTTTGCTTTGGTATTTAAGGTTCTTGATGCCTAGTCCACCTTGTTCTTTGCTTCTGATAATGTTCTTCCATTTGACCAAATGAAAACCTTTCCTTTCCTTATTGCCTTGCCATAAGAAGTTTCTTCTGATTTTATCCAACCTTTGAACTACTGACTGGGGTATATGGAAGATAGATAACATATATGTAGGGAGGGCATCTAAAACTGAGTACTGTATATGAAAAAGGATAATTGTACAAGAATAAGGTTACCAACTCCACTAACATCACATCCTCCTCATCTTCTTCACTATAAGAGCCACTAGCCAACTTCGACAGAGTTGACGCCAAAAGCTGGCATTGCTACTATAACACAATCACACACGAACCCCAAACGTTATACCCGAATGACAATATTGATTACACTTGGATAGATCTCCTCTATATGGTTTCTAATGTTATTACCTATATCATTGGTCTGAACAATGAAATACAAGGAGTCAAAAGGTTTCTTGTATCAAACTATCGGCATCATAGAGGAGAGGGCATAGGACAGTTCCTTTAAATTGACTACCATCCAAGGCGATGAATCTCAAATATGAAGTGCTCCAAGTATATAACAGCTAGCGAAAAGAGACTCACACCAAAATTATTACTTCTCAAACCCAGCACCAGCTTAGCCATGTTGCTGAAGCAAATGTGGAACCGAGTCATTGTTGTGTGATAATTCCAGAAATTTGAGTACCAAACAGGGTTATGGGAGTGAGTGGCATTAAATTGCTGGAATTATCACACAACAATGACTCGGTTCCACATTGCTTAGCTATTAGTGCTAGATTTGGGAAGCAATAATTTCAGTGGGAATTCTCTACAGTGGTAATCAATTTGAAGATACTGTCCCTATGTCTATATCATTGCTAATCAGGGCTTCTTCTACCTGCAAAACATTGTGGTTTTCGGAGAAAAACGACATCGAATCGTAACATGATGTTATGCTTACTATGCACAGACACCCTTTATGGCAAATTTAAAGGAAAAGATACAATTTTGATTAAACAGAAATAGTAACTTTGAATTAAAATTGCAGAGAAATCCCAGATCAAGAACCCTTAATAACAAGATATGACTGTGACTAAACAGAACTTAGTAACTTTATATCAAAATTGCAGAGAAATATAATGTTTAAGCTAAGATAACCCAAATCAAGAACCCTTTACAGCAATTTGAATAAAAAAGATACAATTTGGATTAAACAGAACTAGTTATATTCAAGATCTGAGAAAAGGGTATATAAATAGCAAAGTATAGTACAATTTAAGCTTAACAAACTCTTTTTAGCAATTTCAAGAAGAAAAAAATACACAAATTTGATCATAAAAAATCATACCATAGAGAACATTGATGTTGTGTGTGTGTAAAGTGCATAGAAATTGTATGGATGCAAAGAGAAAGAGGAGCTACAAGAAGAGAGAAGGAATGGGTTCATTACACTAATTCTTCTTGTTTAGGGGCCATTTGGTCATAAATAATTTTTGGCATAATACATAAATCGACATTCAAATTTGGTAACCAACCGACAAGTAAACATTTTACATGTATATCTAGACAACTTGACTTGTCTTTTATTATATCAGTTTAACACTTCAACTATTAAAATAATAATCTAGATTTATTCACAATTTATATGTCACGTTAACATCAAATGTCTAAGAAATATACTGAAGACGCATTAAAATGTTTATTGTGAGATCAAATTGAGAATATATTTATATATTATGCCTGCCACATAATACAAGAAGGATTAATAAGTCAAGAAACACACTCCAACAAAGTCACGTTATATTTGATGGAAGAACAACCTTCATTTTGGTCCACCATAGGGGTCTAGTCATGACTAATTTGTCAAAAATTGGAAAATTTGATTTCATTCATATCCACTTCTAAAAGATGCCAAAATTCTTTGTTAAAGTGACCAAAAAAACAGATTAGGATGAAAAAAAGAAAAATCACTAGTCCTCCATTTCTTGATTCATCATCCCCCCTTGATTTATGGCTTCAAAAGGCCCTCATAATCCTGTAGGAATAAAATGGGTGAAAATCATATATTTTAAGAAAAAAATATAGTACGTAATTCCTTCTCATTCGTCTAAAATCATGAAATATACATTGCAACATATTATGGTCGTTTAACATTTTAAAATCCATATTCAAAAAGTATTGAGCGTAGCCGCTAACAAAATGAATGAACATTATATGAAAGATCAAAGTTCAAATCTTATTATATGAGCTAGAGAAAAATGACATACAAATGTTAAGTATAATTGAGATACGAATAAGTAGACTCAAAAACACAATAGAAACATGAATTTATGTAAATGCTTTTTACTTATGTAAGTCTTGATATAAACAGAATTACAAGTGCAAAATATGCAAAGACCTCTCATATAGACATTGAACATTTAAAGGTGTGGCTTATCGATTAATAAAATGAGTGAGCATTATGAGAGAGTAATACGATTCAAATCTGAATATATATATTGGTGGAAGCTAACACATACATATTAAAATAATCAAAGTACATGCAAACGAAATACGACAATGAAAATTGAACTCAGGAAAAAAAAAATTATCAATACCACTAAACTCTAAACCTTTGATTCAGAGGTATAAGCTACAAACACAACAACTAAATTCAATAATTATTTTCACAGATATTTTAATTGAATTGGTTAGAAAGAAATAATAGTAATGTTTTCATAGAAAAAAATTTAGGAAACTTTCAACTATTTCACTGAGAATCTATGTTCCACCATGCATTTTCAAGTGAGCTAGTTCGGTAAAAAATGACTAAAAATTCATATTCTACCTCTACCTCTACTTTAAAGAGGTTATTTTCAATACATCCTCGATTCAAGAAAAAACGATCCAGAAAATATTATAAACACACAAACCAGAAAAAGAAGAATTTATTTCTCATACATGTACTTACATATTAGATGCCTTTGCCCTTTGTATGATCAACTTTGCAAGAATTCTCCCTCAACTTTCTAACTCCACAAGAGCTCTCAATAATGCAATTATCAAATATATGAGTTGTTTTTGGATTAGGACCATGAGTAATCACACAAGTATAGTCCTCTGAACTCTCCATTTCATCTAAATCCCCACAAGTACTATTTTTCACCTCAATTGAACAAGGGATTTCAACTTTTAACTTTGCTCCAAATAGGACATGGAATTTTTCACTAGTTACTTTTGGATCAATAAGAGCAAGTCCAATGCTCTCTGATTCCATCTTGTTATTTGAATGCTTTTTAGTGATGGGGTTTGGTGGTTTTCTATCATAACCAAAAAGGTTCCCATTCTGACTTGTTTGAAACTGAGACGTAGAAGTAATTTCTGATTCCAGCTTGTTATTTGGAGGCTTTTTAGTGAAGGGGTTTGGTGGTTTTCTATCATAACCAAAAGGGTTTCCAAGATTGTCATTTTGCATGCCATCAAGTGTCGAATTTGAGCTAACAATGCATTCAGCATCATACAGTCGATCCTGACTTGTTTGAAACCGAGGCATGTTGTTTGGAGTTGTCTTAATGATTGGGAGCTTTTTATTGATGGGGTTTGGTGATTTTCTATCATAACCAAAAGGATTCCCAATATTGAGATTTTGCATGCCATCAAGAAGGGAATTTGGGCTAGTGACAATTTCATTGTCATACCGTCGATCTCGACTTGTTTGGATAGTTCCAATGTCAGATAGACTTCTAGTCAAAAGGCCATTAAAAATTCTTGGAGAACCTAAGAAGGATGAAATTGGTTTATTTGTGTGATTTTGTGTGGAATTGTGAGATGGATAATTTGAACTCTGATCAGCCATATATGAACCTTTGTTTGCTAATTAATTAGTTGTCATGATCCCCCCTCTTCTTGATTTATAGACTACTGCATATTAAAAGCAAGTTATGTCAAAAAAGAAATTAAAAAAAATTGATAGGATGTAGATTATGTAAACTTAAATGAAATGACATGATAGAAAACTAATGGAAAGAATATAAAAAGGTAGACTCATAAAGATATAAAGAAATTTAGCATATAATATCAATCAAATTAACTCGAGATAAATGAAATGAGTTTATTTCATGCTCAATATAAAAACTTAAATGAAATAACATGATCGAAAACTAATCAAAAAAAAATCTAGCATATATTAATAAGTAAACTCGAGATAAATGAAACATGACAACTATTCTAAAACGGGAGATTAATAAGAAATTTACCAAAAACAGCAACCACTATTGCCTTCCATGAACTTCTTAAAAACAAAAGAACAAAGAGTATGATTTTTTTGCTAAAGAGTATGCCCTTTAATAGCTAGCTAAAACTCCAAATTTATATCCAAACAATCTATTTCTTAAAACATTATTATATATCAATGGTATAAATTCTATTTTTATATTATTTTTTAGTGAATTTTAATTTTGCTATTTAGAAAAAGGTGTTTGTGTATTTTGAGTTGATTTAATAATGTTTGTACTTATCTCTTGTCATCATTTCAAGCATTTTTGGACTCATTCAACATTTGTCTGCTTTCGTGTGCCGATAATATTTAATGGCGGATTCAGATCATAATGTATAAATTTTAATAAATTTTATATTTTTATCCAGAAATTTAATAAATATATACACAAATGTAATTTTTATTAAATATATTAAATTTTTAATAATTTTAATTTAAAATTTCGATTCGACAAACAATAGGATAAAGATGCAAAAATTCCCCATCTCGAACTGCTCTTTTCTGCCACCCATCTCACTTCTCTTGTAGGCACGAAAAAAGCACTGCTTATTTTCTAAAATAAATAAATAATTGAATTTAGTAATATTTATTATGTGTATATATAAAAATAATATTAATCTTATATTGTAATTTTTGAGTGAAATCAAATGAATCCTAAACTCCATAGGTTCGCCTGTTAATAAATAGTTGTGTATTGTTTCACTATTTGTTTATATTTATTTATAGTTATTGTATTGTTTATGTGGTTTTTATGTTTGATTTTTATTGTCTTTTATCGTATTTTATATTTCGATCATCGTATTATTTTATTATAATTATTGCTCAGTATGTTTTATCATGCTTTTACTTCTATTACTTTTTATGAACTGTTTTTTGTTGAGTCGAAGGTCAATCGAAAATAATTTTTAATCTTTTAAACAAAAATAAGGTACATTTTACTACATTTTATGCGGCTATACTATATTGTTATTATTTTGCGTTTAACTGAGCTCAAGTATAATTATGGAGTACTTTTTATTGGAAAAATTTATACATTAATATTTGGAATACATATTTTATAGTATAAGACCATTCTAAATTTACGTACTCTACGTCATAAATTTATTTTAGAAAATTGAAATGACTGCGTTACTTAATTCATTCTTGTTATTGTTACTTTCTTATAAGAAATTCTCATTTTTCGAATTTATCTATTGAGCACAACTCTTGCTTGGATAGGTCATTTAATCTTTTATTATTTGCTAAGATTTTTTATTTTTTTTGTAGTTGTTTTTTCTTAATTGTAATTGGTTAACTCTAATTTTTCATATGGCATATTAAAATAATAAGATTAAAAGTATTTGTAATGTTCTACATGTATTTAGTTTGATTATAAAATTTAAATTCTTATTTATTTTATTCTTAAACCCTATATTAAATCAAAATCAGACAATAAACTAAATTAAAATGAAGAAAATATTACATTTTGTGTTATGTGCTATGGGCTTACTGCTGGACATGACAATGGGCCGGATAATAGGAAGATCAATGTATAGTATGTCAAATAGCCCAACTAATCAAAATTCACATCGCGTAAGACTTATTAAAAAGGGAAGAGTATGCAGAATAACAAACATTTAGCATATCATAGGTACTATAGCTACAGTTTAAGAAAATTGTAATTCACGGCTATAGTTTTTCCAATTTTTGTTATTCGCCTAATTTGTTTAAATCCATAATTTGTATAAGTCTATTCCTGATTGTATAAATTCAGAAATATACTAACTGAGTTCTGAAAAATTCTTAAATGTATAAATTCAGTATTTTATATACATATCCTATTTGTATATTCGCAACGAAATATACATATGGACAAAAATATACAAACTGCAGCCTCCATAGCAAACGAAACTATAGCTATGAAAAGTAATTATCGAAACTATAGTTATAGTGCTTTATTATTCTATTATGTTTGCTATTTCTAAAAATTTCTATATCAAAAACAAAAACATTACTAACAAATAAATTAATTTATAATTAATAATAGCGATTGATCACCACGTTATTTTTGAGTGTTTCGGGGTCATAAAATAGAATTTCATAATTATTGGTGTTTTTATGTGTACTAGTACATGATTTTTTTCTTGAATTTGATTGACGGGCTCCACTTGACCCAAGATTTGGTTGATCCATCGTGAATGGCTGGTAACCAATACTCACCATAACAACTGTTATTTTTATGGTGTTTCAGGTCATGAAACACGAATTTAAAATCATACTCTTTATGTGTTGATTTTTCTAAATTTGATTGACGAACTTCAATTGGCTTGATATTTGATTGGTCTATAAAAAAGGACACGGTGATTAATATTCACCATGACAAATATGGTTTTTTTGGCATTTCGAGGTCATAAAACACGAATTCACCAAGCACTCACTACAACAAAAATATCTTTTAGCGGTAATAAATAGACACATTAATAAAGAGTGTTAAAGTCTTTACCGACATTAGTTAAGTGTCTTTAGATTCAGTGTCGCTAAAGGCTTTAGGAACATCTACAAAGCTATTATCGTTAATTAATTACCGCTAAAGATTATTTTTGAGGTAGTGACTTTTAATATTCACCAAATGATAGGCAACCCTAAATATGTTTTTTAAATAATTTTGCCAGCTCATGCAAAAACACATTATAAATCTTCAGTATATATATTTAATTTCTAAATCCTTTTTAAGATTGACATCAAAAGTCATGTTTCATTTGGATAAAATATTGAAATCACAGATACATTGTAATTTTTCTTTCTTTGTCCCTTTCAATAATATTATTTATTTTGTTGGTCTTTCCACCTATGAATCTATCCAAGAATGCAAAATCCTCACTGGAGGGAGTGAAAACACTTCTTTTAATTTAATATAAGATTTGAAAAGAAACTTTGATAAAGACTTTAATAGTGACAAACTAAGCATATTTAGAATAACTCAAATTTGTGGTCCTGGATTCTAGGGTTTCAAAAATGAAAACTTTGATGATGCCATTTTACATGCCTAGTTGGCTAGTTGATACCTTTATTTTGTGAGTTTGTCAACTTTTATATTGTGTCTGTGTCAGCTTCTGTGCATTTTAATTATTTTATTCGATATAAGCTAAATTTCTTACCAACACAACCAACAAGTAACTCTCATGTCAATCAATATTTTTAGACGGATGAAAAAAAATCACCTAACCCGTCTATATCTTTGCTAAAATTTATATCCTAATTTCTCATAATTTTTATTCATTTTATTAATCGCTAGATCACTGTATGTCTCATCCTAATTTTATATATAGAAAATGAACAATAAAAAGAAAACACACAGAACTCAACATCAACAAAATCATGACCAACTAGAAATGCAAGTTAATTTACTCATCAAAAGACAAAAGTAGATTAACATTTCATAGTGTATATGTCATAACTTAAAAAGAAGTACCAAAGGTCTCATGTTCGAGCCTTATTAAGAATAGACAACCTTCCAATAGAGGAAACATTTCTCCAACCCTATGCAGCGAGAATCCAGATTAATAGGGTCAGTGTGTTTCACACACAAGATAGTTAAACCCAAAGATAAAAGAGAGAAGAAGAAGAAGCCTAAAAGATAGAAGAAAAACTCGACCCAAGTTTTTTTCATGACAATTCGTCTGGAACAGAAACTCTTGATAAATAGCGCTTCCCTTTAATGAACTTCACATGGAGCAAATCCAAATTACTCAGACTAGTAAATTCCAGATACTGAACGGTTAAACAGAGAAAAGAAGAAGAAGAAGCCTAATAAGGTCTTGTAGGGAGAAAATTGTTTTCCCCCTTACGATCCATAATGGTGATTTTGAATGGAATTGTAGATCCCCTTTGTGTTAATTCATCATCTCTTTCCCTTTGATTATCTTCAATATTATTTCCAAAACCAACACCTTTACTTTGATTAATTCTTTCACCTTCTAGCTCTCTATGCTTGTGCAAATACCTCTTCAATGGCTCAACATAATCATCAAAACCTAAACTTCCCAAAGCCCAACAAATATCATCACCATTCAAAGTCTTTCTCTTCTCATTGTGACACTTATCAGATGCTTCACCAGTCACAAAGCTAATAAACTCACTAACACATTCTTGCATAGTCTCTTTGGCTTCTTTTGAAATCTTAGCATTTGGTGGAAGAATTTGCTTCATAATTCTCCCAACATTTGCTATTGGCAACAACCTATCTTGCTCCTTATAAATCAATCCATCTTCACTAATTGAATTGTAATTAGAGCTTTCTTTATCATATTTAGACCCTAATATGTTGATATTATTATCAACCATTTTTTTTCTTTTCTTTCTATAAGAAGAAACCTAGAAGTACTTTGCTCCATTATGTGTAGGGTTTGTTTCTTTATAAGCACATATCCCTGATTTTATTATGTTTAAACTATTCGTTTTAATTTTTATATACTGACAGTGTAAACTATTTACATGTTGACGTGTGCTAATGATGTATTCTTTTATACTGTTTGTGTATATAAGTTAATTAGTTTTTTGAGTATTATATTGGAGTCGTGCAAAAGTTTAAAACTTGTGATGCATATCAAAGTCGTACAAAAGTTAAAACTTTATGATATTAATGAGAGATATAAAATTTAAGTAGCATCTATACGAAATGTAATGGCAGGCAGATTCTTGATATTGGTACAAAGTTAGGTAATATTTCTTATATGAGTATGTTTTTCAAGGATGCTAAAGATGGTTTTCTAGACTTTGTTATATGTGTATATAATATTGCTGTCATCAATTAGTGATAATATGGTCCCCTCCCCCTTCCCTCTTCTAATTACTTGCTAATTAATCTTTTAAGTTGAAACACTATAGTTTGATAACCTACTTCTAAGTAGGTTTTGACAGGAAATTGTCACTTTGGTTTCCAAGAAATAAGGGAGGCTATAAATTATATTATAACATATATAGGTTTAGCTAGGTGGCATCCATGTGTTTGAATGTGGCAGGCAAAGTTGTTTAAATTAATGAAAAAATAGGACACTAATTATTGGTGTTGATTTAGTGAGTAATTTACTCTCTCTTTAACCAAAAAAAAGAAGAAGTTAATTACTCTCTCCCCTTCCTTATTACTACCTCTGTGCCATATTAGATGGGCATCTAATTACTAAAAGGATTTGTCTCATATTACTTGATCACTTATTAAATAATTAGGATATAATTAATTAATCTTTTTTCACTTTACCACTACAATTAATATGGCTTTGAAAGTTTAAACAAATTTTAAAGATTCAATTTTTTTTCTTCAAAAAGCTAATTAATATGAACAAAGAGAAAAATAGTAAGTAAATCAAGCTATTAATGATTTCTTAATAACCGTGTAAAATAGAAAGTGTTCATCTAATATATGATGGAGGGAGTACTTGTTATGTTTTGTTTCTTGAGAGTAATCGAACTACATGAACTTTGATCGATATTTTAACATATTGATATGAGAAGGAATGCAACTTATAATATTTTTTTGTATAGTTTTTAAACATCTAAATTTAAAATTTTAAAATATTAAATAATATAATTCAATTTATCTTCGATAACTAGTAAAACTGACTCTACTAAAGCAAAAACATGACATATAAAAGTAAACAAAGTATATGCTTAAGAATTAATATCTTTGCCATCTAAATTACTCTTTTGAAGCTCTTTATATTATATAATTCCAATTCCATTTCTTTTATTCTTTTTTTCTTTGCATTCTTGACTTGATTTTTATTTTCATTAATATCAATATCAAACTTTTCCTGGCCATCGATTGACCCTACTTACTCAAAAAAAATCACGATCGGGAGTACTACCTAACTAAAGAAACATAAAAATTATCAAATTCTTGTTATTTTCAATGGGTTGTTTATAATTTTATTTTATTTTTAAAACATGAAATCGTTGCATATGAATTCCCTTGACACTCCTCGCGATTAATTTTTCAAACAATTCTCACTCATACGTGCACATTATTTTATATGTGTTATCTCACCACAAATCAAATTATTTTCAAATTTGAAAATTGTGCACTACATATCGTGAAGACGATTGAAAAAAATACGAACAATTCACTATTATCGCATGTACTACATGTAAAAATACTTGTAGAAAAATCTAAACTTCGATCATATAAAACTTCAAACATAATATGTGTGTTGTTTGTCAAAAATGGATACAACTTAAATAATTGTTAGAAAAAAATAAAGAGAAAATTACGCGGTTAAGCAAACTTATACTACTTAATTACTCATCATAGCTATAGTTTGCTATAATTACCACTCACGACTAACATTATACATCAATTACGCGGACTGACTTCGAGTTTGTATAATTAGCCACATTTGTATATGTATAATTCGCTACAACAAATTCGACTATTAGGGACAAATAATTTTATCACTTATAAATCATATTTCGTCACAAAAAATCATGTGTGACGAAAAATATTTCGTCATTCAGTCGTCCCTAAACGTGTGTCACTAAAAGTATACAAAGACGATTTAGTGCTTCGTCGCTAAATAAAGGTGTATTGACTACAAATTTATTCTTCATCCCCAAATACAATTTATTTATGACGAACTCATTCGTCAAAGTAAGTACAAAAAAATGTAGTTAATAGTGTGTTTTTGTCACTGAAAGGGTTATTAATACCGACGAAATCACTTTGTTACCAACTCTTTAGCTTAATTAATGACGATGTCAATTGTCTCTAAAGTTATATGTATTTCGTAGTTGAACAAGTATAACTTCGTCACTAAAGATAACCTTTTATATACAAAAAATATTTTTCGTCCTTAAATGTATAAATCAGTGACAATTTTGTTTTTACAAAAATGGCTTAGAATTTTGTAAATAAAATCGTCACTATAAGTTATCATTATTAGTAACGATAAAAATTGTGATAAATACACATTTAAATTGTAATCAAAGAATAAATTATATTATAGATCAAAAGGCGATTTAGGAATAAAAATCATGTAGTCAATGAAGAAGTAAAATCTCACAAAAATGAGATTGTCTTGATAAATACAATGTAATCCAATCATTGTGCTACTTTCTCCACTCTTGTGAGTTCTTTCCACTTTTTTTTGAAGAGAAACAACATTTCAAACAATTATATCCAACTCATTTGATAGCTTTGTTGATGAAATTGCCTTGAAAACTTCCCTTTACCAAGTGGGATCTCTAATATCATCTTCTTTTCATAGACTACTTCTATTCTCAAGACCCTTTTTCTAGCTTTTCCGCGAACGACAAGCTTTCTTGATTCCAATTAAATCTGCATCCTTTTACAAAAAAAAAAATAGTTACTTTAAAATACTATTCAAATGAAAAAAAAATATGGTGGAATATATATATATACTAGATGGCTGGAGTTCGTGTCAGCACAAGACCAATAACAATAATATGCAGAAGGAAAAACTTTACTTAAACAAAATTAGACGACTTTACTTGTAACAATTTGAAAAAATATAACAGCTTTAAGCATGAACTTTTCTATCTCCTCTGAATAGAGTTGAAAGAATCTTGATGTCATGCTTATTTGTACAGAGGAATGAGAAAAACAGAAAGTAGAGCTAGAAGCCTGGTATAAAAGGGAATAAACAATTACAAGTTGAAATGACATTGCTAAAATGCAAACCATTACATAAACATGCGAATTGGGAATTTGTCAACCAGTTTCAAGGACAAAATACAGAGTAACCCAAACAATTATTTCATTAATTCTTCGAGAAACATAATCCAATATTTTTTTTAAATGTGCACCCTCAACCTAATCAACTAGTATGCAGGAGACAAATTTCTTAACATAAAAGTCTTTAAATATCAAATTGCATACATGAAAATGATGTAAACTTACGAAGGAGAACTGCAGGCCAAAAAAAAAAATATAGAGTGAACTAAAACCAAAAGGAAAACATAAAAATGCAAAAGAGTTATCCATAATGAGAAAGATCGTTTACCGTAAGAACTTTAAAGAACGCCACTACAAGATGTTTTGGTAGTGATTTTGGGCAAAAGTTGTAATCAAAGAGGTTGAGTTGTTAGTTCTTTTCAACAACATACCCTGTGTAATCCCACAAAGTGAAATCTGGGGAGGATAAAGTCTGCACAAATCTTACCACTATCTTGGAGGTACAACAACTGTTTCCTATCGACCCTCGGCTCTGATGTTGGTTCATTATTCATTCTAACTCAATTCTTAGCTATTTAGGCATCAAGATGTACAATTTACACAGGTGGCATCAACAAAAATACTAATGTTACAATGTTTATGCACTTGTACCTTTTAAAACACTGCTATGCTGAAAAAGATCTGCATATTCCATATGATTCTCCTTTCAATAGGTGACCTTCCAAGTTTTCTTTAGATAGTTACTTGAACTTCTTTCACTTGTTCTTTATGATAGAAAGATGCTTTGACTTGCTTAATTGTTGTTCATGTATGTACTTCCTAGCCAGAGGTAAACTTTGTTGAAGTTAATTTTAATTCTACTGTTTGGCATCAATATAATTTTATTCAAATAGCTAGCAAAAATATTGCAATGTGATTTGATGTTAAAATTAGTATAAGCAAATCTCAAGACAAGTGCGGTACATAATACTATAGGCTAGATCGCAAAACAAGGGACGTGAATATAATAATCACAATTAATTACGGAGTCTAAGATGACAAACTATACAAAAAAAGACTTCAATTCAGAAGTAAATGAACTAGATGTTAATTTGAAGTTTATTCTTCTTATTTTAATTGATGGCCTTCCAAAATTATCTTTAGCTAATTACTCCAAATTCTCCTACATATCTTTCTGAATCTCAGAACTTAATTTCTTTCTTTACCTATTCCTCAAACAAGAGGTTCTAACAATTTTAATCATGGTCAGTTTAATTTGCTAAACTTTAGGTATGACTATATGTTGAAGCTCTTTTTTTTCTTTTAGTGTTTTCTTTCTTTTTGTGTTTTCTTTCTTTTTTTGATGACATTTAGTGTTTTCTTTCTTCTATAAGCGAGTTTTATTTTTTCCTTATCATGACTCAAAAATATTACAAAGATCCATCTTTCACTTTATTGATCATTTGAGTAAAATATATAACAGGTGAGGGAGGCTTAGCAAATAAATGTACTAGCTTAATTCAACAACAGAAATTGAAGCAACAATTAGAGAGTACAATAAATATGGCTATTTCTTTCTTTCAGATATGCACCATTTTTAAGGAAAGAACTGAATCTACTATGTACCTTACTGCAGAATGTACTGAGGCAGGAAACTGAAGTTTTATGTTATCTTTTGAGAGCGTAAATGGACTTTCCACCACTTCTTCATTATTATTTTCAAAGAAGATGAAGATGTTGAGTGAACTGGATGGAGATATATAGAAATGGAGGAGATTCACACAAGGAATAAATCAACCTAAAAGAGATACATGATTTGAAATGTAGTCTTCAACTATGTGATGAACCCACAGGGTTGGAGTTTACTTTATCAAGTCTGACTCAAGATAGTTACGAATGACTTTTTACTTTGATCCATTTTCTAGCAACAATTAGTATGTGTTTGACATTCAAGTCTGACTCAAGATAGTTACGAATGACTTTTTACTTTGATCCATTTTCTAGCAACAATTAGTATGTGTTTGACATTCAAGTCTGACTCAAGATAGTTACGAATGACTTTTTACTTTGATCCATTTTCTAGCAACAATTAGTATGTGTTTGACATTCAAGTCTGACTCAAGATAGTTACGAATGACTTTTTACTTTGATCCATTTTCTAGCAACAATTAGTATGTGTTTGACATTCAAGTCTGACTCAAGATAGTTACGAATGACTTTTTACTTTGATCCATTTTCTAGCAACAATTAGTATGTGTTTGACATTCAAGTCTGACTCAAGATAGTTACGAATGACTTTTTACTTTGATCCATTTTCTAGCAACAATTAGTATGTGTTGACATTCCAAAATTTTGCTTGTTATTGCAGTTAGGAAGGGGTAAAAGAGCATGTACCTAACTCCCTTTGAACTACTATATATTTCATCCAAAATTGTCATCTTCCTTCAAGGCTTTAATATCCACTTGTGATTCGATATCCACACCAAACGCTAGAAGGGAAGCCGTGTGTGCCCCACACTGGAAGAGGTCCATGATGGAGGATATGAGTGCACTTGAGAAGAATGAGACATGAAAAATTGTTGATTTACCTCCTGTAAAGAAGACTATGTGATCTACAAATATATAGCAGCCATAAAGAAATTACCAACATATTCTAAAAGCTTGGCTAAAGAGATGAGAAGATGGATGAAAGTTAAAATGACAAAATTGGCATCACAATACCATCCACATGCACTATGTATAAGAAATCGCCTGATTCCAACAGTTTCACATTGCTGAAAGTTGAGTACTTGCGAATGAATTATTTTATCCCGAGAGCCATTTAATGGAGCAAAGAGGACTCCTTCTGGCCCTCCACTCCATTGCATTATCACCTTTTTAAAATGAGCAAATATTTAAACCTTTTCATAAAAAATAAGTGAACTTTAAAAACTATTGCAAAATCAAATTATGATAGAAAAGAGACCATAATTTCATACAGATTAAGTAACCTATCGATATATAGAACAGAAATATTACTATAGGATGTAATACTATTAAGTACATCAAGTTCTCAAGTACCGTTTTAAACATGCATATCTGCTATAATGATAGTATGCAAGACATATTTGCATATGAAGTTTTCTTTTGCTACGAAAAGTCGAAAACAAAAGCATGATGTAGATAAGAAAAAATGTATCAGGTCATAGAACGTAAAAGAGATGCACTAATTAAACACCATGTAGTTTCTTGAAATTCCCTAATGACAAAAGCGAGAGATGACATTAGCAAATTCCCTAGCTGAGTAATCAACAAAATAAAGTGCATTTTCTCTCCAATGTTGTATTAACTTATGGGTATATTTAAGCAATCTAAACGTCATACAAGCACTGAATTATATTTGAAATTTTTGCGTTAAATAAAAGAGCTCTTTACTACAACTTTGGCTAATATGTAGCCTAAAGCACAATATCTGATAGCTGAGGTACCATTTGTGTGAAACATTAATATATTCTGAAGCTTATATAACAAGATTTACACAATATATTCTCCAAGTTATGCGAGGAAACATCTGAATGGTCTTTCTAAAATGTCAACACTCTTTGAAAGAAAGAAAATTTCAAGCTAGATTGTTCATGAGGTTTCATTAGTCGTTCAAGCAATAACTGAAATTGCAACAAAAAACCCCAAATTATACGACTATTGAGATAAGGAAAATAAATAGAATTAAGAGAGAAAATTAACTAAACGCGAGCAGTGATATTCTAAAGTTAATTCCCCCAGATGGATGCATCCCTGCACTAAATAAAGCCCCCCGAATTGAATTAATGAAGCAATAAAAGATGTAATTAATGGTCTCAAAAGTCAATACATGAGCCACAAATTGAGAAGAAGAAAAACACTTAAGCAAACGTAACTAAACTATTTCAAAATTGACAAAGATGAAGAGAGAACGCACCTGAGTGATTGAGGTGAGGGACTGCACTGAGGAGAAGGTAGTTCAACAATCAAATACCTCTGTAAAACATAAAATGTGGTAGTCATAGATGTCTAAAATCCTAAATCGATCACTTCACAAGTGATAACTAAACATTATTTGAAAGGCCACATTCAAATGTCACATTTCCTTAGCAACATAAACCATAGAGAGACAATTTAGGGAACAAGTCTGAACATTGTGAATAGAATGATTTAGCAAAAAAGTTAACATGTACTTGCAAACACTCTAGTCATACCTCTTGCAGAGGATAGTCACTAAAGTTTCCCAGATACTAAATCTGACAATAATTAGTCTTTCAGTTCCTTTGAATTCCGGACTGTTCAAAAGACAATGTGACAACCTATGTTGCTTTGACTCTTCAAAAATGTCGACGGGTTCATGTTGGGTACTCCAAAAGTAGTGCATTATTAAAGAATCAGACATGGGTATGGCCACATTTTTGGAGAGTTTGAGCAACATAGGTGACAACATAATTTACAGTTCTTCTTATTGTAACAACAATTATACAGGTCTTTAAGGTAGACAATAATTTTTGAAGTAAGAGGGCTACCAGGAAGAAACAAGGTGCTTGAGGGCCAAGGAGTATTTTTCTTCTCTTTTCCCCCCTTTGCTCTCTTAAAAATGCATAACCTCATTCCCCCAAAAGGCAAACTGCCAAAATACTTTCAGTCACTCACTTCAGTTGTAGCAAGTACAATAAAACTAATGAAAAGCAAAGATATTGATCAGACCTATTTCAAGTTAACTCCAAAGTGGGGAATGCATATACTTGAAAGAACATAGTACAGGGCTCAGCAGTAAACAAAACATACTAGGGATTCTATACAAGGAGAAAACAACAATTATCCATGTTCATTCCAGTAAAAACAGAAGAGAAAGGAAATAGGCCAATTACACATTCTAAATTTTAAGACTACCTACAATTTAAACAACTCATCTAAAGACAGGGCAGTCATAAAAATTTTCTTTTGCTTTTCTTTAGGTATCAAATAGGTAACAAGCAGACAAATAAAAAAAACATGTTCATTGAATTACATAATTTGTCAACTTCGTCCGTTCAACTGTTTTGATAATCAATAATTTTTCTTGGCAAAGCTCACAACCATTGAGAAACAGTTTTTGTTCAAAACTCCAACCATCAGGACAAGGCCCATTAGCCTTGTAATTCATAAATTAAGAAAGAAAATCAAGAGATTTCACAGAAGAATGCCCTATAGAAGCCACCATTTCAGTCATTCCAGTTGTTAAATCTTTACCCAAAGGAAGCAAATGGGGCCGCAAGAAAGTTCTCACTTCAGTTGGAATCTTGAAATGAGAAAGATCAAAACTTTTGTACCCTAAGAACTCTAATACAAATATACAATCTCTTACTGGAGACCCTTTTTTTGAAAAGCACACACTCTTAACAATTAGACCGTAACCAAAAATGAATTGAACCAACATTTAACTACAAACAAATTGCAAACAATTTCGGGTACAAACTCTACTAGAAATAAAAAAAGAGAATTACAAAGTACTGACCTTTTCTGTTCGACTAGTGGCAACTCACTCTGTAGGGAAGATGACGAAGAAAGGGGATGTATTCAGTTGAGCTCTGAAAATTCGTGAGTTGAGGAGGGGGAATTTAGCCCTTTGAAAAGAGGGGAAAATAGAGGGGATTGTACCCGGCAGTTCTGAAATTTTTTAGTCAAATTTTCTACTTACCCCATAATATGCAACTAAAATCTCAGAAGATGGTGTCTAATATTGTCTTTTAACTGTTTTTCTCTTTTTATTTCATTTTTTTGTGATTAAAAATTTTTGAGAGATAGAACTAACTAAATAATAAAATTTACTTCAACCTTATTGAAATTGATACTATACAATACAAAATAAAAAGCAACGAAAAAAGACAAAATATCTAAACAAAGAAAATCTAAAATATAGAACAAACTCATTAAAATAATTCATTTAATATTCAAATTGCTAATGATCTTTTCAATAGATAAAAATGTAAAGAAATTGTAAAAATGACTAATATTATTTATTTAAATTCAAAATGTAATGACCCGGTATAGAACGAACTCATTAAACTAATTCATTTATTATTCAAATTGCTAATTATATTTTTATTATATAAAAATTTAAAGAAATTGTAAATTTAATAATATTATTTATTTAAATTCAAAATGTAATAACCCGGTAGGTCATTTTTGGATTTTTCGTTAAATTTACCATTTTGCACTCCCGATATCGACCCCAAGTCTTCTATGTTTGAGTTTTGAAAAGTTGATTTTGAACTTTGAGTTGAAAGTTGAGAATCTTATATGTTTTGTGTTTGAAATGCTTATATTGTTAAGAAAGCGGCTTTGGAGTCTTTTGGAGTTTCGAGTGTTAGAATGGAATTATGTCGATTCCACCAGTCCTGAAATGTGGAATCTAAGCTGTGAGAGTTGTTGGTTTCAGATTTCGAGTCTTTTGGAGGTCCTAAGTTGTGAAATTGGGGTAAATTTAGCCTTTGAGTTGACTTTGGTCAACATTCAAGGTTCGGATGCTCGGATTGGGATTCTGAGAGTTTCGTTGGACTCGGGGGATGATTTTAGGCCTAGGTGAGGTTTTGGCTGATTTTTGAGAGATCCCAAGCTTGTTTTAGCATTTAGGCATTGAGTTAGTTTCTTGTGTTTCTCACGGATGTCGGGTCAAGGAGACCTAAGATTCGTGTTTTGATGGTTCTATTGAGTTTGAAACGTCGAGTATAATTGATTCACATATTTATTTTGTGTTTACGGGGTTCCAAACAAATTATGAGGATCCTTTCGATGATTTTTTAGTTGACTGAATTTTTTGTTCTGTGTGCTGAAGCCAACCCTCCACGATCGCGAAGGGGTGCCTGTGTTTGCAAGAGGTCAAAGCTTTGACCTACGGGTTCGTGGGGCTCATTTATGTTGGGTTGAGGCCGACTTGTTTTGGTGGGAATAAACAAGTGTTATCATGTCCATTTTTTATAAACACACTCAATCGTAATATTATGAAAATAAAAGACATTCATGCGCATTTATTTTGTAAAAAATAATTATTTTTCCTTTCATAACGCTACACAACTAAATTTGTAGGTCAAACACATGATATTATTAAGCCTTTATTTATTCGTGAAGACCTTAATTTTAATTATTCGTTATTTATAATCATTAATTGCATTTTAATGTTATAATTATTTAATGAGCTCTAATAGGTATGAATGAATAATATTTGTAACAAAGTACGAAAATTCAAGTTTATTCACGGACAACCCTTATTTTGGGATGATCTTTAATTTTTGTCCCTCAATTGTTGGTCTTTAATTTTTGTCTATAGTGCTCATTTTAAAGATAATTTATTGTCCGGATAATTCTTAACTATGACTTAATTTCACTATTGAAACCTTTTAAGATAATATTTTTCCCTAACATAAGTTCGGTGTTATCCAATTCGAAAGGCATACCTTTATCCTTAATACTAAAAAACAAATCGCTAAGGCAACATATCTGAGTTCTAACTTTTTCATATAATGTAGAACTTATAGTCAAGTGAGTATGTTTATTGCCTTAAAATATCCTGAATGTCTATCTTATGGATAAACGTTTGAACTTATGCATAATGGATAACATACCTAAGTTCTAACGTTTGCCTATAAGACAAAAGTTATGGTCAATTAAGCATGTTCACTATTTAAAAATATCTCGAACGTCTGCCTCATAGACAAAAGTGAAAAATTATAAAATACAGGCTATTTTTAAAAAAAAATTGTTAAGTAGAGCCAATATATTAAGATCATCCGTTATGAAAGTTATTTTTATAAAACTTTTCTAATGGGAAGACA
Organism: Solanum tuberosum; assembly: GCF_000226075.1. NCBI lineage: Eukaryota > Viridiplantae > Streptophyta > Magnoliopsida > Solanales > Solanaceae > Solanum > Solanum tuberosum. The sequence goes on from NW_006239132.1 coordinate 578,502, forward strand.
AAATATCAAGATCAACCCATCTTTGGGTCATTTTTGAACTTAACACATATAAGAGCTAAGTTGAAAGGCTGATCTTTAAGAGTAAAAATGATCAAAACTGAATTCAATATATTAATAAATCCTCTTTACATTGTGGACAAAATAATTTCAAACATAACCGACTTGCATTGCAATTGTAACCATTGTTGATAAATAATAAAATTGAATCAATTGTTTTCTAATTGAAGATATTTATGAATTAAAAATAATTTGTAGTAAAATTAAGATATATCGTTTAATCAATTTTATATTTAAGCCTTTGGATTTAACAAAGTAAAATAATTATTTGTATTAATGGAGTAATAGTCATAATTAAGTTGCAAGTGACTTTAATTTGATCAAATGAGTTACATACTCAATTAAAACACTTTTAAAAAAAATAAAAAATTTAAATTAGTAAAAAGACTTTATCTATATATAATTATTCTATGTGATATCACGACCCTAATTCACAATAGGATTTATGCTTGCATCGTCAGTTGCCTTTTCATAAGATATAGTTCGTCGTTGTGATATTATTCTATGGTTTCAATTTGTTATTTCCTATAGGAAGTACTTGAAAAAATTATTTGTGAGTTGTCACTTGTAATCGTAAACAAGTGTAGCCAAGTTTATTGTATATTCACCTATAAAAATAAATTCATAGCAAATAATTAAATTATTCAGCTATAAATTTTAAATTGTCGCTATTTAAACATTGTATATTTTGTGACAAAACTATGTTGTCACTAAGTCGCAAGTTAACTAGAGACACTAAAATCATCGTCACTATTTGCTTTTATTATTAATGACAAAAACTAAAGTCACAATTAAATATAAAAATTTGTGGCTAAAGATAACTATATTTAACTACGAATACTATTTTGTCGCTATTGCAAAAACATATTTTTGTGACGAAATTTTTTCGTACTCAAAATTGTAACTAATTTTATGACAAATAATAGTTTGTCACAAATTGTATACATTATTAGCAATAAAATAATGTGTCACTGATAACTTAAAATTCGTCACTAATGGTACTTAATAAATGGCGCCAAATTATTTTTTGGTGGGAAACTTTAGTGGATAAAATTTTGCTACGAAATTGTGTGTTTCATCACAAATAGTATGTTGCTCATGCATTTAAATACAAAATGTAATTTTCGTCATAAAAGGTTAATAAGTAGTGACGAATTTTGTATCGTACCTAATAATTTCGTAGCGAAATATCACATTTGTTGTAGTGTGTCTCTATTCCTAATTATATCTCTCTTACTATACTCACATATCCATCTTGACGTCTTCATTTTTGTTACTTTCATCTTTTGGACATGTGCGCTCTGATCGATCAATACTTCACCACATACAACACAGCTGATCTAACAAAACACTCTATAAAACACACATTAGTCTTGATGGCATATTCTTGTTGCATAAGATCATGAATGCGACTCTCCAATTCATTCACCCGACTCCAATACGCCCTCTCTCGCCCTCCTCTCTCCTTCCTCTCCCAATCTCGCTCGCCTCTCTTTTCCCTCTCCCAATCTCGCTTGCCATATATACAAATGCATATGTATAATATACAATTATCTAACCTATATACATATACAATTCACCTCTCTCCCACTCTTTGAGATTACACTATATTTGAATAGTCATAATACATAAATGTATCCTACTTGTTTAGCTTTATACAAGTTATAAGTGTCTTTTTATGCATACTGAAAATTGAAAGACATAGATATCAATTAAAGCAAGTTAAAAAACACGTACGTTTGAATAATATAAAGGTAAGTTGCCAAGTGGCAACCAGCTGAGCTGTGTCACATCCAAAGGGACAATGAGACCTGCGCCTCAATACAAATAAAATAGCGGTATCCAAATAGGTTATCCTATGAAATAGGACAGGCCCACTGTTTTTCTTCTTATTTAATGGCCCATTAGTGTGTAGGCCCAAATATAAATTGGTATGGGGACTGGACATATAAGCTTTTGACCCATCAAACACATTGTCATGCCCAAGACCAATATGTCTCATCCTATTTCCACAAAAGGGATATTAACATATATTCCCTCTGGACCGTTTGTCGTCCTTACTAAAAATAAATGGTCCAAGATACTTTTTTCCATTTATTTTTTTCTTTTTTATCTTTAATATTAATTATTTATTCTTCAAAATATTTTCAAGACCTAAGACTATACATCAATTAATATGATAATACTCATATTAATCATTATTTACCAAGGCTGTGCAAAGTCCAAAGTTGACATGTAAAAGTGAACGGATGAGTAGTTGTCATTTTAGAAAACCAATATATAATTGAGTACATTTTGTGTAACGAACGATTTGGTGTGAACACATAATTACCTATTTCTCCTCATTTTGATTTTAATTATTATTTAATAATTATATTTTCTTCTTTTATCCTACCTTTTTTATAGTAGTTATACCCTATACCTTCTTTTTTTTTAAATTTATTTTTCAAATTATTGATATTATGTAAAGATAGAAAATGACATAATTTATCCAAATATTGTAAAGCAATACAATACGATAAAATATGTTATAAAAGTATATGTAACCACCATCTAAATGAAGTGTATACCTTCATATTGCACATTGGAATTCTTTTTTCTTTTTTTTTTTGGTTTCCCACCTGGTGTCCAGAGTCCATATTAGAGCCCCGACTTAATTTGAATCGCGCACTGCAGTGCCCTTTCGGATATGACGCTCTCAACATGATTTTCTCCATACCCAGAACTCGAACCCGAGACCTCTGGTTGAGGGTGAAGCACTCATTCGCTTGACCTCATTGCAATTTTTTATGGTACCTTTTTTTAATTGTATTGCAATATTTGGTATGCCTAATAGGTAGAATATCTTTATATTAAACTTATGATTAAATTTATACTGTCAATTAAATATAATATAAATTTAGTTTCAAACTTAATTCTGAATATTCCAATTTATTTAATCAAATTGAAAATTATCTTATTCCACCATCCAAATAAAATAAATTAATTTAAAAATTATAATTTCAAAATAATATAATCCACAAACTAATCAATTCTTAATATTAAAGAGGCTACTCATATTAAAGTTTGAGGGGAAAGTGAATGCAATTTGTACGACTTCTATCCACTAACGTGGCTACTGGGTGAAGAAAACCATAGTCTATTTTCAGAATTCAAACTCAAAATATTTTAATAAAAACAAAAATTAGTGATTTCAAAATTCTTTTTTCAACTTTGTTTTTTTTCTATTTAGTGTGACTCAAACCCTCAAATAAATTTTACTTGTCTTCATTTATTTATTTTTTCCTACTATCATATGCTTAAAGAAGAAGAAAATGTAAAATATGGATTCTTCAATAAGAAACCCAAAAGTAAAGTCAAGATTGAACAATAATTTGTATATATCCGCTTGCCGCATGTTCCAACTACCATTCTTACTTTTTTATTTATTTGACTTTTAATCATAGGTATCTTCATTAAAGTTAAATTTAATTTAAATTCACAGATTAATAAAATTTTATTTTTCATAATTTCATTTTTACATTAAGAGACTCGAATATCATGGCATAGCTATATATAGTTTTTTCGTTGAAAATTACATTATGTAGTTAGATAAAAATATTTTCTTATGTATATATATATTGCGTATTGATATTATTTGATTTTTTCATAAATTTATTTTTTTATATTTTGATACTCATTAATGAAATTCATGTTGATCATTCCTGCTTAATGATGGTATGCCCTTTTAATATTCCAAATTTATCCCTCCTTTTCTCCTTGTTATGATTTATTCCATCAACCCGTCGTTAAAAGTGAATTTCGAATTTAAATTAAGCGAATTTAAAGTATGTATAACATATTATACAAATACGTATTATTTATATGAAATGATAGATTGGTTGGCTTTGACTATCTTAAGGAGCTAATGCAAAGAATTTTATAGTATAATTTATTTAATTATATTAGGTTATTTTGTTGTTAAAGTAAGTATAAATTTATGATTTTTCATGTGATCGTGAGGTTTTTTTTACCCCTCCTCAAAAGCTTGTATTTTTACTTTTTTGGTGGCTCAAACTCACAATCTTAAGGTTGAAACTTGGAAGTAAGAGATGCTTATCATCCGAGCAACTCTTTCTTATCTGATCATGAGTTCGAATCATAGAATCAACTATTTATACTTGCATTATATTAAGAGAGATCGTTTACGTCCCTCCTTTAATCCGATCCTTTCTTAAATCCAACGTGTTATACAACAATATACTCTCTTTTTTTCTTCTTTTTTTTATTTATTATTTTTATATATTATTTGGACGTAGTGGATGACATCTTTGTGTGATGTATACCCATACATATTCTGGAAGTTTCTGGCCCTACCGACCACTTACTCCTAAAATAAGATAATGTGAACGCAAAATTATTGACTTTGTAAACAAAGTTTTATTTTATTTTATTTTAATTAATAATAAGTGTGAAACACTTGAAAAGTCTTTGCAAATTGAACCCAACTTCTCTTTTTTCATTTTTTTTAAAAAGAGAAAATATTATTTATATTTACACTGACTTAACTAAGGAGTATAATGAAATAAATAAATTCCATCAAGTTAGTAAATTCGAATAAATATTGAATAATCATATCGACTTCAATTTCTATAAAAAATAAATATAATAATTTCAGAGTTCAAATATAACATTTTGCCACCATCAACAGATAGAGTTGCTTCTCTCTTAATTAGAAGTTTCAAGTTAGAATTTTGGATATAAAAATTCTTTGATAGGAAATATATTTCCCTCGAATAAGGTCTTATACGATGTGAATCTGAAATAGTCGAGCTCCAATACAAACATCAAATGAAAAAATTTAAAAACATAATACAATACTACTTTCAATAAATGTAAGAAGAACTTTCAACTATATCACCACACATGTTGGACAATTAATGTTCCACCTACCACTTCTTTCCATTAGGTCATCTAGAAGGAAGTAGGCAAAAATTTAAAATAATTCCAATTATATTTATTTCGTAACAATAATAATAAGTGTGAAACACTTGAAAAGTCTTTGCAAATTGAACACAACTTCTCTTTTTTCATTTTTTTTTTAAAAGAGAAAATATTATTTATATTTACACTGGCTTTTTTCTTTTTCTTTTTTTTAAATTTACACTGGCTTAACTAAGGAGTATAATGAAATAAATAAATAAATTCCATCAAGTTAGTAAATTCGAATATTGAATAATCATATCGACTTCAATTTCTATAAAAAATAAATAATAATTTCAAAGTTTAAATATAACAATTTGCCACCATCAACAGATAGAGTTGCTCCTCTCTTAATTAGAAGTTTCAAGTTAGAATTTTGGATATAAATTTTTTTTGATAGGAAATATATTTCCCTCGAATAAGGTCTTATACGGTGTGAATCTGAAATAGTCGAGCTCCAATACAAACATCAAATGAAAAAATTTAAAAACATAATACAATACTACTTTCAATAAATGTAAGAAGAACTTTCAACTATATCACCACACATGTTGGACAAATAATGTTCCGCCTACCACTTCTTTCCATTAGGTCATCTAGAAGGAAGTAGGCAAAAATTTAAAATAATTCCAATTATATTTATTTCGAAACACAACTCCAATTTTCAAATATTTTTTTCACATTAAAAATAAGATGAATTCTTTTTAACCATCAACGTAGGTAATGCAGTAGATGAGGCTATGCCTTTTTTAACCAGATATTTCAAATTTGAATCAGTACAAATTCAAAATAATCAAGCTCTAATTTACGAGTAGCAAACACCGAATAGAAAGTTAAAAATAAAATAAAATAAAAATAAATGTAATATTCATAATTTTGTTGACCAAAAGGACCCTTAGTTATTGGATCTATATATACTGTACTCCACCACATGTTTTCTACTCATCATTCCACGTTTTCTCTTCTCACACAACAAATTCATTTTCTACTCACAATTTCTTCACTTTCTCTCTCTAGAACTAGAAAAAAATGGTGATCAAGGTCCATGGCCCTATGATGTCCCCTGCTGTTATGAGAGTTGTAGCTACACTCAAAGAGAAAGATCTTGATTTTGAACTTGTTCCTGTCAATATGCAAAGTGGTGATCACAAAAAGGAGCCATTCATTTCCCTAAATGTATGTCAATTTTCCATAGTATTATAACTCTTTTCCTTTCCTCTGCTTTTTTTTAATTTACAGTTACTGTGTTTTCGAATCGATTCGATTTATTATTAGGTCACAGATTTGAATGTTATAATTTACGGTAAATCTATAGTTGTGTTAACAAAACTGTTTGACAGCTCAATGGTAAGGAAGGGAAGGAAATTTAGAATCCCCAATACTGGCTCCGGCTCTGTTCTAGGTGAGGGTTTAGACGAATCCAGTAGTTTCTCTGTAGACCTTCTACTTGTACTAGAAAATTAAGTATATATATATGTGTGTGTGTGTGTGTGTGTATATTAACCTGTAAATTTCTAATAAAATTGATTGACAACTCAATGGTATGGAAGGAGAAAGGAATAGAACCCCCCAATACGGGCTCCAGCTCTGTTCTAGGTGAGGGTTCGTGGGTTCGGACTTTCTGTAGACCTTCTACTTGTACTAGAAAATTAAGTAAATATATATGTACATTAACTTGTGAACTCCTAACAAAACTGTTGACAACTCAATTGTAAGTAAGGGGAAGGAAATTTAGAATCCCAAACTCCTAATACTGGCTCCGGCTCTGTTCTCCATATATATATTATATGATTCGAGTCGAGAAATTGTAATTGTAATTGTATGATTTGAGTCAAGAAAAAGGGTATCTACTTATAATTTTGTTTGATTTATGCAGCCATTTGGTCAAGTTCCAGCTTTTGAAGATGGAGATCTCAAGCTTTTTGGTAAGTTCCCCCTTAATCTATGCCTAAAGGTTGAGGGACATGTGTCTTTAACTCACAAGTTCGATCCCTACGCCAAGTGAACTATGTCTAGTATTTAAATGAAGAACAATAGAAGACCGGACATATCCTTTTAGGATCAGGAATGGCTAAGAGGTAGTCGTTTGGCAAAAAATTACATTATATATATGGGATATTTTTTAATTATTTTATGTGTGTATATTGATTTGAACCTCCTGAATGTAAGATTAGTGGTTGACTTAGTCGTTGAGTGGTTCAAAATTTAACTTGACCTTCTACCTTGTTGATTTTTGTTGATTTGAAGATAGAGAGGTTGTTTCCGATAGATGCTTGGCATATAAGTACCATGAAATCTTTCCCCAATTCAATGAAAATCATCACATAATTAATATTGAATTCACTTGAAACACACTTCTTTCTTTGGTTTTGATATATGAATTATTGTGAATGCAGAGTCAAGAGCCATTACACAATACATAGCTCACACATATGCAGACAAAGGGACCCAACTCTTACCCAATGACCCAAAAAAAATGGCAATCATGTCAGTATGGATGGAAGTAGAAGCCCAGAAATTCGACCCCATTGGTTCAAAACTAGGCTTTGAGATTGTGATTAAGCCAATGTTGGGCATGGTGACTGATGATGCAGTCGTGGCAGAGAACGAAGAGAAACTCGGGAAACTTCTTGATGTGTATGAATCTAGACTCAAGGAATCGAAATATTTGGGTGGTGAGAGTTTTACCCTAGCTGATTTGCACCACGCCCCGTCTTTGCACTACTTGATGGGGAGTAAAGTGAAGAGCTTGTTCGATGCTAGGCCTCATGTTAGTGCTTGGTGTGCTGATATTTTGGCTAGGCCAGCTTGGTGTAAGACACTTGAGTTGTCAAAACAGTAAGATTTGTGGCGGATGGGTGAGTAACGCATTGGAAGGAAGGGGCAACAACAGTTGGAAACGGCTGCTAATACCTCGTAGGCTGAGGAGCAAAATATGGCCTATGTATTACTAGTAGGTTAATAAATTTAGGCCATAAGTAACACTTTTGTAATTTTTTGCTTTGTGGTGCACTCTTTTTTTTCTTCCTATCTTTCTTGTATCGTAAGACGTTCTCTCTTATTGAATTCTTCGTGTGTGTGAATTGTATCGACTTAATACTCTTTTGAAATTGTGACAATGAATCTCTTGTAGTAGGTTCATTTTGTGACTTCGATTTTCCTTTCTATAGCGATCTTAGATTAATTTTTCGAGCCTTATATAAGAAGATTTTGTACCAGCTCCTTCTACTTATAACGCAATTGAAGCATCATTTCGAATGTCATTTTCAAAATGCAACAAATTAAATTAAACTCAAATGCAATAGTTTTGGGATATTATTTTAAATGGCTATAAGGCCAACTTTTTAAAAGTGACCACTATTATTAAGTTTGGACATTGCAACAATCAATCACACTCAACGCCACGTGCTCAAACTTTAATGCCCACATATAATTCTTTATGAAAAAATAATTTCCAAATATTATTTAAATGTGAATTTAAGGTACTCTTTTTTTTTTTTCTTTTTTTTTTTGAGTTTCACATTGTCTGATCTAAGTCTAAATAAAAAAAGAGATTGTGAATTATCAATCGAAAATAGTGTCTTTTACCTTATAAAAATTCGAGTAAAATTGTGACATATTAGCTTTTACCGAACTCTCAATCTATAAATTTTTCACTCAGTGTCCAGAGCCCATATTGGAGCCCTTTATTAAATCTGAATCATTATGTCAATGTTCATTCAATTATAATTGTGACAAAATAAAAAATTCTTAAACAAAAGAACCAATACATTGCGGTGGCCCCTATCAATATTGCACCCACCACTCAGTTAAGTGACATCAACCCTTTTTAGTCAGCTTGCTCTTTTTCTCTTTTCAACTTTGTTTGTTACTTTCTTGGTTTTAGTTATGTAATTTGATTTAACATGAATTTTGAGAAAGAAAGAAAGATTTATAAAATTTGTGATTTAAAATAAATAATAAATATTTGTAACTATAAATTGTTTCATCAAAATAAAAATGATCACTTTAAAATTAAATTATACTAAATATAAAAAAAAAGTGTCATTTTATCCAAACAGATTAAAAAAGAATGTGAGTCATATTGATTTATACAAGAAAGTACTAATTAGCCTTATTATTAATACTTTTATTTTTAGTTGAGGATCTATTGAAAATAGTGTTACTATTCCCTAAAAAATAAGGGTAAGATTTACACACATTATATTCTTCATATAGCCACATTTGTGAGAATATACTACGTATGTTATTGTTATTGTTGGAGGTGTGAGATGGTGGGGCGTGGATGGAGTGTGTTGAAGAATGGAGATGATATAACTAATATGAAACATCATTAGTGGAATTTACTTTTCATGTTCTTAATATGAAAGACTTTTTCTCATTTTTAAGTTACTTGTTTTTCGGGAAAAAACAATGGTTTTCAAATTCTTGATCATTCGAACAAGGGCAAAAAATTCAATATGTATTATTTATTTGTTCTAATTTATGTATCACAAATAGATTTCAAGAATTGATCAATTTTTTTCTATGCAATTTTTTAAAGTAATTTAAGTTGTTAACTATTGTAATTATAATACTTTTAATGTAATTTATAAATATACAATATTATTCAAATGCCTCTTTAACTATTGAAAATGTCTTTACTTCCTATGTTCTAATTTATGTAGCATAAATGAATTTTGGGAGTTAAAATCAAATTTTTATTTGACCGCAAATTTTTTATATGATTTCTTAAAATATTTTAATTGTTAATTATTTTTATTAATAATACTTATGCTAATTTCTAAATATATAAATTATTGAAAATTTCTCTTAATAATTTAATACTTAAATACAAAAATCATTTATTACAAATTTAATTCAGCTTTATATTATTATTATTATTATTATTATTATTATATATATTTGGACATAGTTTATTACATCATTATGTGATGTAGGCCCATACGTAATATTCTTCATAATAATATAATATTCTAGAAATTTCTTTTTTTTTTTACTTACTCCTAAAAAGTGCAAATAACATTAATTATTGGTCTATTATATATACTACACCCAACACATGCTTTCAACTCATCACTCAACATTTTTTTGTCATACAAATTTCATTTTTTAGTAGTAATAATGGCTATCAAGGTTCATGGCCCTATGTTGTCACCTGCTGTTGTGAGAGTTGTAGCTACACTCAAAGAGAAAAATCTTGATTTTGAACTTATTCATGTTGATTTGCAAAATGGTGATCACAAGAGGGAACCATTCATTTCCCTAAATGTATGTAAATACAACGATAGCATATTCAGTAAAATATTCTATCGTATCATAACATTGTTTTTTCATTTTCCCCTTTTCTCTAACAGTTGTTGGTTTCGAATAGATTTGATTTATTATTTTATATATACATGTCTTGAATAGATCCTCTTCGTCAAAAAATTGCATCATGTATATAGAAGAAAAATATACACCACGTATATTTTGTATCGAAAATATTGGATTCAAATGAATTGGTAACCGATGGATTCATTTTTTATATTAATTGGGTGAATTCGTATTAATTGGGACTTTAGATAAACAATAATAACATATATTTAGTGTGATTCCACGAGTGGGGTGGTGAGGATATTTACCTTTAATTTGGTGTAGAGATGTTATTTTCGATAGACTTTCTGTTTAAATGAATGTTGATAGCCTTATTCTTGCTCATTAATCAAATTTTAAATTAAAGAGTATATACTTATAATTGTCTTTTGATTGTTAATTCAGCCATTTGGTCAAGTTCCTGCTTTTGAAGATGGAGATCTCAAGCTTTTTGGTAAGTTAACTTTCTTTTACGCGTTCATAATTTAATATTTATGATCTTACATATATATGTTCACGTGTTAAAAGTACTGAATTTAGAAAAGAGTATTCAGAATTCGAACTTTATAAGTTCAAGTTCAAAATTATACCATATGAACTCATTTGATTTACATGATCCAAGTAAAACTCACTAGTTCAATTGAACACATAACATGTATACTAGGTTCACCTTTGATTTAGTTGAATAATTGGTTATATACTATGTTTGTCTCAAACTAATTCGTCTAATTTGAATTCGTGTCAATAACATATATATCGAATATAATTTCACAAGTGAGGTCTAGAGAGGGTGTGATGTATGTAGGGGTAGACAAGTTGTTTTCGTAGATAATATCTCATATGGTCATTTTTCTCTCAGAAAGTCACTCAACTTTCATAGATAATATCTCATATTTGTGAATTATTGTGAATGCAGAGTCAAGAGCTATTACACAATACATAGCTCACACATATGCTGACAAAGGGAACCAACTATTACCAAATGACCCAAAGAAAATGGCAATCATGTATGTATGGATTGAAGTTGAAGCCCAAAAATTTGAACCTGTTGGTTCAAAACTAAGCTATGAGATTGTCATCAAGCCAATGTTGGGCATGGTAACTGATGATGCAATCGTGGCGGAGAACGAAGAAAAACTTAGCAAACTTCTCGACGTTTATGAATCTAGACTCAAGAATTCGAAATATTTGAGTGGTGATAGTTTTACCCTAGCTGATTTGCACCACGCCCCGGTTTTGCACTACTTGATTGGGACTAAAGTGAAGAGCTTGTTCAATGCTAGGCCTCATGTTAGTGCTTGGGTTGCTGATATCTTGGCTAGGCCAGCTTGGGCTAAGTCACTTGAGTTGACTAAATAGTAAGATTTAGGAACAATAGCTGGAAACGGCTGCTAATATCTCGTAGGCTGAGGAGCAAAGTATGGTCTATGTATTACTAGTAGGTTTAATAAAATATAGGCCATTGTAATCTTATTTTTGTAATTTGTTTGCTTTGTGGTGCAACACTTTTTACTTATCCTTGTGATTGGAGTGTTTGTTATATCGTAAGACGTTCTCTTTTATTGAATTCTTCTTGTGATCAGTGAATCTTATCGACTATAGTCATTTGATATTTTGCTTAGGTTCGTTCAATATTCATTTTGTAACAATTTAGTCACCTTATTTTGGCCAAACCAGTTTAGTTAGTTTAGAGTATACGCAAAATTTATAATGTAGAAAAATAGTTTTACATAACTAATTATCATAAATTGATAGAATACAAAAGTAAATTCACTTTATACAGATAAAGATAGAAATAAAGTTGTGTACATTTTACTCTTTTTAAACACTACTTGTAAGATTATACTGATTTGTTGTGGTTGTTTAATAAAACAATATTTTCATTCTATAAAAAGTAAAGAGTGACATTTATGTATATTATATCCTTTACATAGCCTCATTTATGAGAATACATTAGGTATGTAATTGCTATTATTTGGGGTGTGAGATGGTAGGGTTAGGGGTGGGACGAAGATGAAAGCAGATAGGATACAATCAATATAAAATGGTCATTTGTGGATCTTATTCCTTTACTTGAACACGGGTTTCGACTTCCCCTCCGGAGGACCGGTGTAGCTCGCTATCCTCCCCTGTTCCGGTCATGGAATAGATGAAATAAATCAAAAAATGGATTTCATATTTTCAATATGAAAGTTATTTTTCTCATTTTAAGTAACTTATTTTTTCAAAAAAGATTTTTCTAAATTTTTTTATTATCCATACCGAACACACCGTAAATAAAACTAGAATTTTTCTCATTTTAAGTAACTTATTTTTTCAAAAAAAAAATTTCTAAATTTTTTTATTATCCATACCGAACACACCGTAAATAAAACTAGAAAAAAAAATGCGCATCCGGGGAATCGAACCCCGGTCAGTACCGTGGGAGGGTACTATGATACCACTACACCAGATGCGCTGTTTGATAGGAAATATTGCAACAACTTAAATCGAATTAAAGTTCAAAAGTTAATATTGAAATTGTGTTTTTTCATACATTTGGTAACAAGTATTTAAAATTTGAATGTATTTTTAAAAAAATATGAAATATAATTTCAATGGGGGTTGTTTTTTAAAAAGTGAAAATGAAATATGATTTTAGGTGTTTATCAAAATCCAAATATAATATATTGTATTTAAAATCTTTATGATCACACGCTAATTTTCAAATAAAATGACAAACTCTCGTAGAGAAATGGATAATATAGATTTCGTCCATCCATATGGCTAGTTTCAACAATGAATATTAACTAAAAGCGATTGGAATCAATACTTATTCTTTACAAGAATTCAAATCTATCTTCAACATGAAAAGATGATGTCTTAACCACTATAATAAAAAGAAACAAAAAGGAATTCCTTATATACTTTAGCTTCGAGAATATAAAGGGTTCAATTTGTTTCTAATACGTCATCAAGATTTTATTTGTGTGATCCCTATTGTGAATTTAGCAAGTCATCTTCATACCTATAGGCTATATGTTTAATGAAAAAAAGTCGATCTCATCTAGCTTATTGGAAGAAAAAAAAACTTTCATATCAGGTTATTTATTTAAATAACAAGTAATTACTCAGCAATGAACACTAATTAAAAATAATTGAAAATGAGTAATAATCTATATTCGACATAGAAGGTGATATCTTAATCATCAAAAACAAAAAGGATCAGAAAGTCAGTTTTCATATATACCTTAACTTCAAGAATATAAATGGTTTATTTTCTTTCTATATGCAATTTTAACTATTGTTTGCGTGATCAATTAAAGTAGAATTTGATATTAGATATAATTAATAGAATTTTCTAGCATCACAATATCTTTATTCTCCCACCAGAACCTTCTACACATTGTCAAAAAAAATATTTTTTAAAGTTATATTATAATAATTACTACTATATAAATAATATAGTTTTTCATTGAAGAGAATTTATCTGAACCTCTTAGCATCAAGTTGGCTTCGCTTTTGCGTTTGAATGTGTATTTTATTTTTATATAAGGTGTTTTTAACATGTCATTTTGATTTTAATCAAGGTTAATATGTATAACTAAAAAAAGTGTGAATAAATATATACAAATATTTTTCTTTAAAATTTTGAATTAAATTGTCTAATAAAAATACTGAATCATATCTTCATATACTCAATTCAAAATTTGCCATGTTATGATATATTTGATCTTGACTTTTTCATGTGTTTACTTGTTTGTGCTAGAATCTTTTTTTGTCTTTTTCTAGAATCACATTCTAGAGAATTCAATTCTCTATCTAACCAACTTATTGAATTGGATTCTATCACATAAGAATAAAACAAATCCATAATAATCCCTTTATATTTCGTGTTCAAATTCTCTACTTTTACTTTGCTTTTTTCATCAAATATTTTATTTTATTTTTTACAAAAAAAGAGAGAATTTTGAATTCAAATTATTGAATAGCAATAATGGGAGAGGAAAAATCAGTGATGGTGGTTGGAATAGAAGATAATCAACATAGTTTTTATGCATTAGAATGGACTTTGGATCATTTTTTTACAAATTATAATTCTAATTCTCCTTTTAAACTTGTTATTCTTCATGCTAAACCTACTCCTGCTTCTATCATTGGTCTTGCTGCTGGTCCTGGTATGTCTTACTATTTTTTTCGTTTCAATTTATATGACAGTAATTAATTAGACGTTGCTGAATTTTTGAGATTTTCAAGACACATATTGAAAAGTACTCTTAAGCCTCGTGATTAAATTTGTTGTACTTGGTATGGTGAAAATGTCCTCTTTGAAAGATGTTTTTCAAAAAAATATGTGGTTTTTTATTTATTTTCTTCTATACGTAAGTAAAAAGTATTAATTTAAAAATATTTATATATCATTTATCATGAAAGATGAGATGTGTGGAGAGTAGGGAAGACACCGTCAGTATGGAATGCTATTTGTTGAATATTTTCTTTGAAATAGTCATTTTTCTCATGTTCAAAAAACTTATTAATTTTCTACTTGAGATATAATTAGGTAAATAAAATAGTGTCTCTCTAATTATAAAATTATTTTAATGAAATAGTCACGCAATTCGATATGCTATTGGAGTAAAATAGAGGTGATGAGTTCAAAACTAACATTATTTATCAAAAGTATTAAAAAGGAATTTTTATATGCTTGTTCTATGAAAAAAGAAATAGGTAACATGAGGGGTGTGAAGAAACAATTAAATAAATAAAAGCATGTTCTCCTAATAGTTTAATATGAGACAAGTCACATAATTAAATTTTAGTTATAATATATAGAAAACTAGTATTAACAAATCACTCTAGGCAAGAAAAAATAACTAAAGAACGTTCTTGTTCTCTATCGCGAATTGAGATCGCTCACTAGCTCGAAAAATCTCAAAAATATATGTAAATTATGTCTTATTTTCCTTTTTTTTGTGACTTGTGTAGGGAGTGTGGAAGCTTTTTCAGCCATAGAGTCTAATTTAAAGAAAATTGCTGCAAGGGTTGTGGAGAAAGCTATGGAGATATGCAAAGCAAAATCTGTAATTTTTTTAATTTTTTTTTTGCATTATTATTATTATTATTAAAACAATCTCTTTTTTTTCATAAAAAAAAAATCATTTTTATATAAAACAGTAATTCTACTTGATTTTTTTTAAAACTATTTTGTAGGTGAATGATGTTGTAGTTGAGATGGTAGAAGGTGATGCTAGGCATGTCCTTTGTGAAGCTGTAGAGAAACTTCATGCCTCTGTTTTAGTTGTTGGTTGTCATGGTTATGGAGTTATAAAGAGGTAAATTTAATTTATATACACTGACAGTATATAGCTTGTTTATATTTCTAATTAACGGGTAATTCTCAATAATAATTCTAGTATTGTCGATTTTACCTACTATAACATGTTGGTTCCAATTTTTATCAGGTTATCTGTTAACGTTTATTATGTAGGTTTTTGGATGATGACCTTATAGATGATCCGACCTTAGATTAGATAGAAGAGCATAGAGGTCGAGAATTAGGATAGAAAGTTAGTCAGTAGTCGAGCGATTTCTCTTGAGAGAGTATGGCTCTAGTTGGAGTACCTATTATGCTCCCTCTTCACCTTATCATTACTATTACTAATATTATTTGTCTTACTATTTTTTTCTTTTCCTTGGTATTTCAAACTTGTTTCTGGAAAAAAAAAATTAGCCGAGGATCTATCGAAAACAGTCTCTCTACTTTGCACAAGGTGGGGTTAAGATCTATGTATACTATACCCTCTTAAAACCTCGCTTGTGAGATCTCACTGGGTCCAGTATGTTGTTGTTGACTTTATAGGTGGCCTGATTGTATACAAATTTATTTACACCATCAATGCTTATAACTTAAACTTGTTATTGTGCTAAACTCATTATTGATTGTGCAGGACTGTTTTGGGTAGTGTAAGTGACTACTGTGCTCATCATGCCCACTGCAGTGTGATGATTGTGAAGAAACCAAAGACTAAAACTTGAATTGTTTCTACTTGCCATTTGATTTGGTGTGTTGTCCCAGTGAATAAGTCTTAAAGATAACAAATATGTGATCATCTATTTCTTCAACCCCAGGAGGAAAAGAAAAGAAACTCAGTTGTTTGTGTGTATTTATTTGATTTCTTCACTCTCAGTATTTATATTTTATAAGGTTGTAGTTGTTGTGTACCATGTTGCCTAAAAAAAATACTTCAGTGTCTTGTGTAGTGTGGATCACAATGTTATGTATGAAATAAAACACTATGAGCTATTCTGTCCTAAGTTTTCCCTTTCGTCGATATGCTTAGTCATTCTAAATTTACCTAAATTCGAAATCCATTTATGATGTCGATGGTCCGAGGTAGAGCACTCAATGGGATAAGGTGGCTTCATTTCGCCTTACAAGGAAGGGGAAGAAAGCTACCCTCATCACAAATATATCAAGGTTGTCCACAAGAATGATTAACAGCGTACAAACTTGTTATACAACTAATAGAGCTTCTTCATCAGAGGGATCCACACTTCTTTCAAAAAAAGTTCTATTTTCGATAGAATCAGCTGACAATTGAATTCGATTTTGATCGTTGTTTTCATCTCCTTAATAGGGCGGAAAAGAAGACCACTCTTAAGTCGTTCAAAAAATTGTGGCTTGGAGTTTCTAGACCCATTGACATACTTGTTGGTAGAGAAGAAAAGAAAGGCCCTATGAGTAGTTCTTCATCTCCTTAATAGAGCGGAAAAGATGGCCCTCTAAGTTGTTCAAGAATTGTTGCGTTGAATAACAAACTCGGGGCAAGGAATGGATACAACTATTTCTTAATAGTCAGTTCTATTTCTCCAAGTGGGGACGAGAAAGGGCTATCACAGAAGGGAAATAAACATCCTTCAATCACAAAGATCTAAGGTGACAGGCCCTATGCCATCAGCAAACCAGGGCGTAAGGTTGCATAACACACCACCCTCCCCAGACCCTACTTGTGAGATTGCACTGGGTACATTGTTGCATCAGGAAAACAGAAACAAATCAGGAAAAGAACTTACAAAGTCACAAGAGTGCAGACAATAATGTCATTACATAAGTAGCATTCACCTGCAGGAAACAAATAACAAAATCTGCAAAAATCCAAGACATAATTTTCAATTTTTGCAATCATACATGCTGCAAAGTTTTCTTAAAATACTAGAATACTGCAATCTTCCCCAAGTCTATAGAGAAGGAAAGGTTCACAGTTAAGTTCTATTTTGGTCATGCACCAAGAAATTCAGAAGCCATTCATCTGGACTAGTTATCGGAAAAGATGACACCAACAGCTCAGCTGCTCTATTCAGGCACAGCAGCACACTCTCAATCTCAGAACCAGCAGCAACAGCTTAATCCACAACACAGCTCACCTGTAAAATTGTAATCAATAGTCAACAAAATAGTTATGATACGTTATGCCTCAAGCAACCAGATGACTGTTCATTAATCTACAAAAGGCCAGATGAGCAAGAGGACCTCGACAAACTCCCACTGCGACTCCGGCTGCGGCTCCTGCTAGGGCTTCTCCTGGAATTGCGTGGTTTGGGGCTTTTGCTCCTGCTCGGGCTCCTCCTGGAATTGCGTGGTTCTGGGCTTTTACTCATGCTCTTGCTTCTCCTGGAATCACGCAGTTTTGGGCTCTTGCTTGGACTCTTGCTTCTCCTGGAATCCTGAGGTTTTGGGCTTTTACTCAAGCTCTGGCTTCTCCTGGAGTCGCGAGGCTTTGGGCTTTTACTTGCACGTTTTGGGCTTTTGCTCACACGTTTGGGGCGCTGAGACCAATCCAGTCAAATATAAAATGCCAACAAACAAAGAGAGGATTCCAAGTAAAAAAGAGTGTAATCAAATATCCTAATACAAATGTAACAAGACAAAATAGTTCTACCACCAGATACAATATTTCCAAGCTTTCATTTTTATCTTAGAAAGAGTCATTTGACTTACAGATGGTACTGGGGATCTGGATCTTGATGGAGATCTGCAAAATGTCCAGAAACAACTCAATTTAATATCCAACCTTCCGCTTAACAACTTTCATCCGACTGCCTTGATGCCACTTCCACGTCGGAGTGGCCATAATCAAAGTAGATATGCAGAAACCCGTAACCATTTCACCATCCCAAAGAGAAAACAATGACAAGTATGAAGCCATGCAAGTTACCTAGTTAAGGAAGAGTTCTAGTCAATAATTTAAGTTTGTGTTGTTTAAAGACCAATTAACAGGAACTGAAAGAACCAATTAGTGTCTCATTAGCTTGCCAGATGGCGATCCCAAATTCAAAGTGAAGTTTTAGTATGCCAGTCCAGCTTGACCATCAAAATCCATGATCTTCTTGTTCCCAATCTTAGCATCGATGGACATTTCATGATGCTCATTAGAGGAGAGACACCATAAAAGATTCCGAAGCTGCCATCTAGAAAACAGCATACCTCCACAACAAAATTTGTTGTAGGCAAGACCATATCCACTCAAGATCCTAATATGCATTCCAAGATCCTCGTATATATCCAACATCTAGAAAAACCAACAATGTGATTTCTCATATTTACAAAGGAAACAATAAATGATACCTTGACAACACAGAATATTTTCCCAACGTTTCCAAAATGCAAAAGTTGCAAGAAGCATAGGAACAACCAACTTCTAAATCCAACACCCAACAACTATTTTGTTTCTAATGGATTCTGAAATGCAGTATCAAGACATCTTTTCATAACTAAATGACCAGTTGACCACATATTTAATAGCAGAAGTTGCAATCACAGTTGGACACAGCATAATTAAAAGAAAAACAACAATCCTATGCACCGAGAGCAGATGTACAGGACTCTGCACTTATGATGTTCCCTAGCTTGTCTGGTTTATCAAATGTTTTGACATTGCTTAGGTTCAAAAAGATCTATCACCCTGAAGCAGACTGGGTTTTTTTTGGATAGACACACCCTGAAGTAGAATGAAATTAACATTGGCCATCTCTATGCCACCCAAAAAAGATGCAGAATTGTACCTAACCATAATAAAAGGCCTCTTGAAACTACAATAGGAGCAGCATATTAGCCAAGGACAGCTAACCAGTTACCCACCAAGCCATTGCACATTGATCTAGAATCTTGACAAATTTCCAAAAGGTTCACTTACAATTTTGAAAGGACGATATTGATCCAAACTGAATGAGGGATTAGAAGCTTAACGTTCATACGCAATACACATGATCTGTTGCTCTATATATACGGGGGGAAGAAGGCCGTTGTGGGACCAAAACTTACCACATCTATCGTAAATAATGTACAACCAAAATAATGCTTCTCGAAAATAAAGAAGAGGGAACAATTAAAATCATTTTGCAGATGAGATTTGCAATTTGAATTTGTCAAATTTACAAGCAACTTGTGTGAAAAATGTTAAATTGGTCACACTGCAAAACAACTTTTTGCTTCAAAGCCATCTCATGTCAACAACAATACAAAGTCTAGTCAAGATTAAGTGTTGGAAACAAAGTGCTCAGCTGCTTGCCCACTAAATGAATGAGGTGCAAGATGCAACAGTTAATTCCCAGGTGGCTTTCACAACGAAAAGATTAAAATGATTCAAATAAACTGATAGTTACAAGGACTTTTGACTCAAAAAAAGACAAGTACAAGGACTTGCATAAAAATATACATTAACCTTGTACTATATGCTACTTTTACATAGCCTGCCCCAACAACAAAATGGATAGCACATGACCAGTAAGGAAGATTACCTTGACAAAGAGCGTCCTTTTAACCCAGAACGAGGCTGAGAAGAGACAGATCTAGAACGAGATTTTGTACGCTTTGACGATTTAGCTTTAGGAGATTTGCTGCTAGGAAAGAGAGCAGCAATGAGATACATAGTAGCATTCAAAGGTGAAGTAACAAACTATAAAACCTGCAAACTACATAATCCACACCTTCTGCTCCGGCTACGACTGTAACTGCGGCTACGGCTACCACTCTTTCCT
>NW_006239132.1:599500-606660 GCF_000226075.1 Solanum tuberosum
CTACCACTCTTTCCTCTCGAGTAAGAACGGCTGCGGCTGCGGCTTCTAGAATCATGTTCTTTCACCTACATAAGACAATGCAATATTTTTTGATGAAGCATAAGACAATGGTATAGGCTAACAAAAGAAAAGGCACTAAGCAGCCTATAATCATAGTATTTGAGTTATAATCACATCATACCCGAATTGTTGAACGGGAAAAAGCATTCCGAAACTCAGATTCATCAAGTTTTTTTATCTACATACAAGGAACATTATTTACACTTGTTAGTCGAGCATAAACGTATTTCATATATCTTGAACAAAAATTGAGGATAATATACAGAATAAGAAAGAGGAGATAACTTACAGCATATTTCATATCGTCATAGTTGGTATAATCCACAATTCCAGTGGTCCCTGAAGAGCAAAACTGATTGTTAGCGCACCATCCACCACAAAAGAATCACTCAAGGAGAGTAAATTCACAAGTCATAGCAAGATTAGGGTGCTTGACACAACGAAAATTGAGTAGAAGCACAAGAAATTATTTCAAAGATAAGGCAGCACCGCATTTGATTACAGAAATAAGAAAAATCTGAAGCACATTATTTCCACAGGTCCTTGAACTGCTCAGCTATACATTTGGGCCATTTTAGTCACAACTCACAACCACAACATTGAAATATCCAATAAATTTCAGCTGACCCTAGATTTTGAGTGGCAATCACCGTTTTGAATTCCATTTAAATAGGGTATAATCAACTATTAAATTCCTATTTTAGAGTCAGAAATAATCTTTGCCATCTGTCTATTAACTGTCTTAATTATAAAGGCTCTAGTATATTCATCCTGACAAAATGATGACAATTTTCTATGTAAAACCTAATAACAAGCTAACTGAAACAATTAAAGGAAAGAAGGAAAAAGAGATCTTATTGCATGATCTGGCACTAAGCTACCTTTTGGAGTTGAGTTAGGCCCAATTGTCCACTTCCTTAACATGGTATGGTATTAGAGCCAGACCCACTCCTATTCTTGGTGTATCCATTGTTAAGCCCACATATTAGATTAGCCTCTTTATTATCTGTCTTATTCAAGGTTGGTAACATGCAATAAGCCAGATAGCAGTACTATCTTGTTATGGAGGACGATTATCACCAAGGGGGAACATAATCCAGGCATTACATCCAGACACATATCAACATTTATTCAAAGAGTGAGGAATACACAGGTAAGCACAGGATGTTATTAAACATGGAAGATTAAAAAAATAAGCTCTTATTTCCTTCTATCTTCTCCTTATCGTCCAACAGAGCTCCCACTTACCCCTCCAACAATGCCCCAAAAATAATTGATCTCCTCTTCTACACCACCTGGGTTGAAACATTACTGCCTTTCCTCAACCCCAAACCAAGGATTTCTTTTAGACTTCTCTCCTTTTTCTTTTTCTGCTCTATTTTATTTTTCCCTGCTATTTTTTTTACTTTATGCATTACCCCCCTACAATTTTTTCATTTACTTTTTCTTGATGTTATACTCTTTTAACTTTCTGTAATTCTTTCTTGTTTTATTATATTACTATGGCACCAAAAGAGAAAAATAGTTTTCTGACTAGAACGGATGGAACTATGTTTTGAATGATGATGTACAACAACAAACTTCAGCCAAAGGATATATAATATATCAAACCTGACCATTTTACCAGGATTAGTAATAGCACCCATAATCCCATCCAAACTGAGGGACGCAGTCACTTTATCCAGCCAGGTTGGCTAAACATTATAGTATAAAGTATAAACTAAGCCAGAAGTCATCAAATATATAACTAATGCACGTTACTGCAGCATTCAGCAATTTTGTTCTCAACAATAGCCCAAAACTTTTTAATCATCATTCTCCGATATCATCTATTCACGGGCCATAGAACAAGATTTGGTTTTGATTGGGTCTGAAAAGATAATATTAGCTGTTATAAGGTGGGGAAAGACACTTGAAGACCCAATGATGAACCAGAGTCATATTCAACACAAAAGATTTAAGAAAGGATTCTACTTTGAGAAAGCCCTTCTAATTGCATTATGAAAGATAGTCAGCTCAAGACAGTAAATTAAAGAGCCATCAAAACAATTGAGATTCAAGTTATCCACAGCAAATATATTGCTATTTTCAAAACAAAAGATCAAAAATCCTTCCTTCTCCCACCACTTCTCAAAGAAGAAAACCCAAAAGAAAGACAGAAAAGGGAAAAAAAAAGAGGGTAGTTATAGAGACTTGACTCTTAATTTACCAATATAGGTCCTGATATAGGCAAGTTCCTTTGGCATAGTAAAAAACAAACCCTTATATAAACAAAAAAACAAAAGGACAATTAAGAGGAGCATAAAACTAGTATCTGTTGCAAATCATCTTACCACTCCCCTCACGGAAAACTTGTGAGAAACAAACATCCCCAGCTCGACGCATATGATCCTACATAAGAAACATAGAATACCAATATTCAGCGGCTAGAAGATAAATACCGGAAAAGGAAGATCACTTTTAGCCACGGTCCTTATAATTTACCACACAGACACCACTCACCTTGAGATCCTGCCAGGATGCTGAATGGGGCAATCCGGTAACTAAAACTGAAAATAAATAAGTGAATTATATCAAGAAGACATGAAATGCAATAAAGAAAATTAGGTGCACATTAATAACTAACGTGCCTCGATACTCAGTACGTTTGGGTGCTCCAAATTTGTGATTATTACGACCACCACCATTATGGCCACTATTATTGCCACTATTATAACGATCATTTGACGATGAGTTACCACGCCCACCATGTGCAAGTTCAACCTGCATGTATGTAACAATTTCAATAGGTTTAAGCACCTCAAAAAAGAAAACTATTTTGCATTTAGGTGTCTTACATGTATTAGACATGTTAATTTGCCTTGAAAGACAAACTAACCTTGAAAAGAAACACACCTGAATAAAGTGGGATGGATACAGACAATTTATATAACTGATCCCAACTAATTTGGGACAAGCATTTAATAAAGAAACATAATGGTTTAGTGAAATGCTAAGGTCAACGAAAATGCAACTAATACATGAATTGGAAACCCTGATTCAAAAATGCAAGTCAATCATACTTCTCAAAGTAAACAGAGGATACAGTTGATTCATGTGTGTGTATCCTATATGCTGTTAAGATTTTACTAACCCTCAAACGATGCCCATCAAAATCATAGCCATCGCGCCCACGAATAGCATCCTCAGCATCGCGTGCCTCTTCAAACTGTGTTTATTTCCAACAAAACCATGTCAAAATAGCTTAAAATTTGAGAAGGAATTATCCAAAGAAAATCATTTTAGCCAGTGCAGTCAAAACTCACCTCAACAAAAGCATAACCCGGGGGTCTCGGTGGAATTTTCAGATCAATATGTGCTATCGGGCCATACTACAATTACACGCCACACACATTTAAGTTTAGGAGTATAGTAAATGACATCCAACTAAAGTATGAAGCTAAGAGTAATACAAGTACCTTGTAGAACAGATCCTCCACTTCTCGCTCACGAATATCACCAGGAAGATTACCAACATAAATCGTCCTACTTGAACGACTCATTGTTCCTAAAAAAATACAATTAAAACCCACATGAGAAACAAAAAATGGATAAAAGTCATAGAGAACTTGAGTCACAAAAACACAACTTGAGCAATCAGATTGGTTCAGGCACATACATACGGTTTGTTCGGTATGAAGGAAACCAATTTCCAAAAAATGTTTACCAAATTTCTAATGTTTGGTTGGTCAAATTTATGGAAAACATTTTCTCTAGGAAATTAAGTTGCTTCAAAATGACAAAAATGACTTCCTTAATAGAAGTAGTGAAACAAGTTCAACAAATACAATTCCATGTTGATTGTGTTCTCCCCACCCTCCAACCAACCTCATCTTCACCTCACACCCTAGCCCTCATCCCCACCACCCCACCCCCAACTCCAAGAGTATTTGTCTAGATTACATACAAATACTTTTACTATAATATTTTTTGCTTGCCTACCGAACACAACTAAGTAAGGAACCCCATTATTTTCCTAGAAAAAAATCATTTTCTTGCATACAGACCATATTAATAATGGGTACACAATTACATACACAAATTATGTATGTATACTTTATTACTATTTTTCTTGTATGTAGACTGCTTCTATGCTAGATCCGCCTCTAAACAACGTTTTAACTGAATTGAAATACATTTTTCGCTAGGTAAAATGAGCAAAGCCGAAAGAAACTAAAATTAAAAAACAGATCTTGATAGCTATTTCGTTTAACAGATGCCGATTAAACGGACCTCCATGAACAAAGACCGAAGAAACGTACCTTTACTAGAAGATTGATGAAGGATGAAAACACAGAGCGCGTAGAGAAGAAGGAGAATTTCGAAGGTTAGGGTTTTAAAGAACAAAGGGTTGAGAATGCTATGAAGCTTATAAATATCTTCTTCTAGAACTTGTTGTCATCTATCCTATTGGGACACGTCCTTCCTAGAGTGTACTAATTTGGGGAAAATATATTATATTTGGGGGTTTTTTTTTCTCACCAATAGGTGCATCTCGATTAATTTTACGCGATATCTAACACGATATATATTGCCTCTCACCAGCAACATGTATTATAACATAACATATACTGATTTCACGGGATATGTATCACCTCTCACTAGGAAGTGAGATCCCATGGTGTTGGTAAATGAACGTGATGTTTTGTCTCACCTCAATTATTTTGTACTTTTTTTATGGTAAATGAACGTGAGATCCCACGGTGTTCAACTCACTTCATTGATTACTAGGTCACACCCTTGAATGTTATATTTCATGTATCACCAATTGTGTGAGGCTTCTTTTATTGTTGGTGGTTCGAATTTTTACATTATTGAATTTGTTAACTTGTGTGAATAATGAGTTAAAATAACAAACAGGTCAAGATCCAATCCAATCCAAATTTGTTTGGGTCATAATGGGTTGGCTATTGTCTAATAGTTATAGAACTGGTCAAGACCCAATCCAGCCCAATTTTTACTAATTTTATTTGGAGGAATTGACACAGATAGACAAGTGTTGCATACAATTGGCAACATATAGCCCAATATTAATTAGCAGTTATAAATGTTCTTGAGATAATATTACTTTAAACGTGGATGATGAACTGGAGGAAGATGAAAGAAGAATTGCATAGTGAATTTTCTAAGTGCTAAACATGTTCTTCGAGGAATTGACACAGATAGACAAGTGTTGCATACAAATTGGCAACATATAGCCCAATATTAATTAGCAATTAATAAACAAATAAAAAATTGGCACATATTAGCCTAAAAGTAATATATACATTTTCTAAATTATTTTTAAAATAATAAACGATATTTAATATCATCTCTCTTCTAACTTCCAACCATTTTAAATTATTTTTAAAATAATAAAAGATATTTAATATAATCTCTCTTCTAACTTCCAACCATTACTCCTTAAAACTAGCAAAAGATTATTTAGAATTATCTCTCCTTTCAAATTATTGCGTTTTTTTTTAAATAATAAAAGAAAATTAATTACATCCTTCTTCTAACCTCCAACCATTTCTCCTTAAAACTAGCAAAAGATTATTCTAAAATAATAAAAGAAAATTAATTACATTCTTCTTCTAACTTCCAACCATTTCTCCTTAAAACTAGCAAAAGATTATTCCTCTCTCCTTTCAAATTATTTTGTATTTTCAAAAATATAAAGAAATTAATACCATCTCTATTCTATCTTCCAATCATTTCCACTTAAAACTAGCAAAATACTGTTTAGAATTATATCTTTTTCTTAAAAATTAGCAAAATAATAATTTGATTATGATTATTCTTATTTCAAAGGTATTCCTATGAGTTCGTTACCTGACAATTATTTTGCCTTTGAACTCAATCCATATTGGATACATTTGTTTGTATTCATAATAAATTGGTATACATTTATATTTATTTGCATTAATATCTTCCAAATTTTACATATGTATACATTTGTATTGGATACATTCATCCATATTCATTTATAAACTGGTATACATTTGTTTGCATTAATATCTTTCTAATTTTGCATTTGTATTGGATACATTTGTTTGTATGCATAATAAATTTGTATACATTTATTTGCATTAATATCTTTCAATTTTTGCATTTGTATTGGATACTTTTGTTTGTATGCATAATAAATTTGTATACATTTATTTGCATTAATGTAACACCCCGTGCCCGAAACAGACCAAAAATGCAGATTTTGAGAAGTTGCAGGTGCAACTTACGGTCACCATCCACGGACCGTAGGTCAGACCACGGCCCGTGCTGGTGGTCCATGGTTCACCACTGCAACCCCTCCCCAAACCAGCTCAGAAAAATTAGCTAAGTCCCGACTCACGGACAGACCCACGGTCCGTAGATCAGACCACGGTCCGTGGTCTGTGACCATGGATCGAGATCTCCTTTACCCAACCTCTGACATAAATTTCAAAAGAAAAAAAATCTTGCATCTAACTACAAGATAAAGAATGTAGAAAATTTCAACTTTTTTAAAAAAAATAACCCAAACAATCAATATAAAAAAATTTGGATGATTTGATTTACTTATTGTGAAGAGTTACTGTTATGATTGATCTTTAATGAAAATATTTTAGAGAAGAAAATAGAAATCCTAAACTTGAAAGAAGGGAGAAAAAAAAAGGAAGAAAGAGAGAAATTGAAAAATACCATAATTCTTTTTGTTTATAAATTATAAGGAGAGAGAAAAAAAAAAAAAAACGTGCTAACTCCTAGGAAATAGAGAGAGAAAATAAGGAAAATAAATCAGCTTTTTTAAAAAAGAGAATGTGGCTATTTAATATCAAATAAATATTAAAAAAACTTTTTTTTGCTAAAAACTTTAAAGTGGGCTATTTATTGTCAATAAAGACTATGGATTGTCATGCTATGCCATTTTTTCTTTTATTTGTTCTTTTACAATATTTAAATATCTAATAAAATTACTTCTTTCTTTATCATGGTTATATATAAGGGAAAACTACACAAATTGAACCAATTAATGAAGGATTAATTACAGAAATCCCACATTTTAGTTTACTTATTACCATTATCCCCTATAAGTTTTACAA